>NC_060221.1:11200000-11500000 GCF_907164935.1 Osmia bicornis bicornis
TGGTGCGTGCATATTTTCCGATCTTGGAGGTCCGCGCTAAAAAATCAGGAGACCCCCCCCCCCGAAAAGCACGAATGCATGCATGTCACGGGAAGAAATCTGTACAACTCCTTTCGCTAGCCGGATATTGTTCTTGAAACGGAGATTAAATAAAAAGTCACCTTGGTGTTCATTCGTGTTGTATATTATTGGAGACAATTGTTACTGTACCATTTTTGGTGCCGAAATCCGGGAACTAACATACCGGAAAAACTGAGACAAGTTATTAGATAAAGGATACGCATGTTAAGTGTGCGTCGAGGACTCGCAAAGGGTGACTGTGCTACGAGAATTCGCAAGGTGTTAAGGGTGTTTCGAAATAATGGTTCGAGGAAGAAGACCTGCGGCACAACCGGCGACGCCGCAACCAGGCATCTCCTCCTATGCCCAACGCCCGGTGGGGGCGCCTGATGATGGGAGCTACCCGGAACTGGCGACAACCGGGGCCGTCAGGAGGCAGCGACAACGGTACCAGCCACAAACAGCAGCAGGCAGTAGGGGCTAGTTGTAGTTGATTGTAGTAAAAATATTTTCGTTTGTAGTTGGATCAATTAATAAATAAACAAAATTGAAAAATTGACCCGCACCCGACATTGAGATATTTCAAATCGGGTTTTCCATGTGATAGAGAATCGTTTGTAGTTGATTGTAGTAAAAAAGTTTCGTTTGTAGTTGAATAGTTTAAAAGTTATGAGCAATTGTTTAACCGCGTAAGAGGTAACTTCGTCAATTTTCAAGATTTTCGAAATCGGTCTTTTCCATGTGATTCAGAGTCGTTTGGAGTTGTTTGTAGTGATTTCCCTTTCATTAATGAAAATTGATGAAGTTACCTCTTAGGCGGATAAACAATTGCTCATAACTTTTAAACTGTTCAACTACAAACGAAAGGAAACCTTTTTTACTACAATCAACTACAAACGATTCTCTATCACATGGAAAAGATCGATTTTAAAAATAATGAAAATTGATGAAGTTACCTCTTAGGCGGATAAACAATTGGCTGTAACTTTTAAACTATTCAACTACAAACGAAAGGGAAATCACTACAAACAACTACAAACAACTCTGAATCGCATGGAAAAGACCGATTTCAAAAATCTTGAAAATTGACGAAGTTACCTCTGACGCGGTTAAACAATTGCTCATAACTTTTAAACTGTTCAACTACAAACAAAACTTTTTTTACTACAATCAACTACAAACGATTCTCTATCACATGGAAAAAACCGATTTGAAATATCTCAATGTCGGGTGCGGGTCAATTTTTCAATTTTGTTTATTTATTAATTGATCCAACTACAAACGAAAATATTTTTACTACAATCAACTACAAACGATATACTACCATTTTCCGAAAAAAAAGTTAATTTTTTAAAAGTCGGGTGCCAGGTTCACATAGCTGGCAGCAGGGAATTCGGTACCGCACGCAGCAGGCGACAGCGCAGACTTCACCAGCGAAGCAGAGGACCTCCTGGCGACCGACTACGGCAATGCAGCACACCGATGGATCAACAGCACTGCGTTATCAGTAAGGCATTCACCAAATGTAAGTGCTGAACATTGTACTGATCCGGCCGATCGATTATCCGCGGCAATTGAGAGAACGTTAAGCGCTGTACGCGATGCGTTGCTTGGCGGAGCGGGAAGTTCACATTTGGTGAACCGTTTAACGACGGCAAATAACCTACCGGCTTTCTCCGAGGACCCGCTAGAATGGTTCCATTTTTCACCGACTTCGAAAAGGATGAGGTTACTCAATTCGATCAGTATATACATATATATATATATTTTTTTTTTTCTGTGTGTGTTCACCAATTACTCCGAGATGGATGGACCAATCGGAACGAAACCTTTTGCATCTTGTAGGGTATGTCTTCCGGTTGGTCCCATTAAAAAAATTTTTCATTTTTTCATTGTTATTGCAAAATACGAGAAGTTTTTAATCTCGACATAGGACGATTTCAATGACCCTTTAATATGTTGTCGGGGGCATGATTCTGAACAACTTTTTCATTATGCATAATAAACGAAACGCTTTAGTTTCCGAGATATTCGTGCAAAACTATTGTTACTACACCACTCAATTGTACGTATGCTTACGTGTCTGTACCGTTGTATGAGTCAGCAGGGAGTCGCCGATTCTCTACTGTTTCTATACACATTTCGCGTCGACCGAAATTCAGTATGCATGTACATATAATAATAACTATTGTTATTGCAAAATCCGATTCTATACCGCTACTCTATAAGGAATACACCGATTGCGATGAAACTTTTCACATCTCGTATATCTTTCCACCATAATTCCATTTGCAAAAGTGTATGTAACTTCTTATTGTTAATAACTATCGTTATTGCAAAAAAACCTATTCTTTAGGATTATTCTGCAACGAATGTAGCGAGCGCGATTTTTCAAACTTGTCCCTGCAAGTAAACTTCATCAGTTTCTTTACTAATTGGTCGCTGATAATAAAACAAATAAAAAAAAGGCTTGGTTTGCTTCTTCACATATCAGGCACTGGAAGCTGATTTGGACTGTTTCCTTGCAAAAGTAACTGTCGCAATCTTTGCATTCCTGCGAGTGCTCTCTCGTCATGAGGTTTAACGAGGACTTTGTTTGGTGCTAAATCAGATAGAACTAGACCATCTAAACTTTTAACACGACTAAGTGCTACGCAAATTCGGCCTTTTGCAAAATTCTTTTTGCCAAGATCAATTACAGCTTTGTTCAATGTAGTCCCTTGTAATTTGCGCACCGTTACTGCCCAACTTAGAATAAGTGGTAACATTCTGCGCTCGACGTATCCATAACCTTTTGTCGCTTGAAACATTGCTGAAACTGGAGATATTGGAATGTTACTATCAATATCTTTGAATCTATTTCCAATGGATTCGTCGTCAAATTTTATAAGTACTGAATCCGGCAATTCTCCCTGTTCTAGTTGATCTCATCGAAGTGCCCGCCATGTTTTCTTTACTATTCCCATTGCGCCGTTTATCAAACCATCAGAAATTGATAGGTTTCGTCGCAGCATGATTCGCGATCCCTCAGTTAATGTTATTGTATGTAACAATCCGCCACAATTATTTACATTTACAGGTATGACATTTTCTGGTGGCCTTTTTCCATATGTAGCTGCCTCACGGGACTCATCTATTGATTCAATGACGTACATTCGACGTGATTTTGCTAATTCATCTGTCATTTTTGTGTTATATTCATCCACTAATTTTATCGTTGGGAATATTCTTACTGCTGCACCATCCTCGAACTCTCCGGTTAGGGGAACTCTTCTTCGTTCGCATAGTATTTGTAGTTGAGAAGTTGTCACTTCTCCAAACCGAAGGTTATTCAGTAAGTCGATAAACTCAACGTCATCTCTTTGTCCCATATTAATGGTTAGTTCGCAGAATGAAAATTGGTGTCATAAATTAATTTCTGCAGTACACCAATGTGGCTGTTCAAAACACAGTGTCCTTTTACTAGGGGCAACTGCATGATATCGCTGAAGAGAAGTACATTTACGCCGCCAAATAGTTTATCATTGCTTTTGAATTCTTGCAATCTTAAATGAATTATTCGTAAATTCTCATAAGATACCATTGATATCTCGTCAATAATCAACCACCTTGTGTGACGCCACTTTCGTCTCTCCTGTTCGAGCCTTTGTCCTGTCAGTCGCCGATACGTCATTGCAGTACCTTTTTCAATAGGCAAGGAGAACATGGAATGCAGAGTTTTCCCGAATATTTGACGGGCGGCGACGCCAGTCAAAGAAGCTGCTTCAATGAAAGATGGTTTTATCATCGTCTCAACTGTAGGATTATAGCAGCGTTTAACATGTTCAACAAGTAATTTTAAAATAAACGACTTACCGTTACCAGCTCCTCCGGTAATAAAAAGCAACATTTGTTCCGTATTTTCATTATCATTTTCTTTAATATCTTTCTCAATTACTGCAGAATCTGATTTCAATAAGTTTTTCTGTTGAATATTAAGACATCGAATACTGTTAAGGAACACGTCTTCTGGCATTGCAATTGTTTCTTGTTGTTGATCTTCATATAAATCAACTTGATCGTAATGTATTGTTTCGTCAGCATGAATTCTCACTGGATCTCTTAAATGTTCATTGGTTTCTTCTTCGTGTACAACATTTAAAGCAGCAGCCTGGGCGAGCGCCGCTTCAATAATTTGCTCTGCGTGAGTAAATTGTTCGATAGTTGCGTTGTCCATCATAGGTTTCAACTCGTGTTGCCGTCGAAGAAAACATTGTTCCGAAGATTCGTTTTCGGACATAAGTGTACTTTCATCACGAAATGGAATGTGACACACTAGTAAGTTATAGAAATATCCTTCTCTGTCACTGTTCAGGGTATAATATCGGTGGCGAAGTACAGCTGGTTTATTTCTTATTCGCATTCGGGTATTGTCCTTTAATTTTATAAATTTCGACCTTGATATTTATTCATCGTCATTTCTAAGTTCGGCCTCTCCATCCTCTTCTGTCCACATACCACTGCAAACTGTTTCATATCGGACAGCAAATTCAGCTAAGCTCAAATCCTCTAGATTGTCTGGTCTCTTTACGTAACAATCGAATATGTTATTGAAAAATGATGTTCCATTTTCTTCAAATCGCAGAATTCTATATCTCTGCTCAGGTCGACAGCTGTTTATAAATACAGCTTTTCGCGAGCTCATTTTAACAGGCAGATGGCATAATCGATAAGCACATTCGATAGCATTGACCATACGTTGAGATAGAATTGTCACAGATACCGAAAATAGTTGATTCCGGATGGTATCGTTCCGGCGTTTCGCTCGTAAAACGGCTTCTTTAATAATATTTCCTATGTCGTGCGACTCGCATTTACTTGCGTATTTGGCAATATAATATGCGACGGCTGTAACATTTTCGCATGGTTGAATATCCATGTTTGCTTCCCAAAGCTTTAAAAGAGTTGAGTTGTAATTATTCACCATAACTTCATTTGCGGTTCTCTTAAGTACGCAGAAACGCCCGTTGTTGGCAAGTGTGTCATCTGGACCTAAGCACATCGTTCTTTCACTTATCAGTCTGGGGAATCCAAATCGACAAGAACGATTATTACGATCTTTGTAACATGTATGAGAATGTTTATGAATTTGAACTTTTTGAACTATATTGTTCCTATCGTGATTTTCTACTTCCAATGAACAAGATACAATTTTCTCAATAACGTTTTGGCCTTCGTTAGTTAGGAAATCAGGTATGTTTGCACATCAGATAAGCATGTGCAAATGTGAACTTCCCCTATTTTGAAATTCAATTCTATACGAAAAATCGGTAAAAACGCCAGCTAAGCAATGCGAGTTTTTTAAATACTACATTAACGCGTTTACGCGTAACGTAAATTGTCTTGCGATAACTACCGGGTGTCCCTGAACCAACTGTAGTTGTTCTGCAAACGTTAGGTTTTCAAGTTCGGTCGTTGATTAGCCTTCGGATAGTAGTAATGCCTTCAACATATCTGGCCAGTTTAGATCATTACAAGAGAACGTAGCAAACCATGTGGGCGGTCCAAGACTTCGGACCATGGCGATTAATTCCGAACAGCAGCGTTTCCAGTATGATGCCGATCCTCTTATGTTTCTCATTGTGAGATATATGTTGTCTACTAATCCCTCTGGCACATTCTACATGACACTGAAATGCTAACTTTTGCGCTGTAATATTCAGCCACAGATAATGCGAAAACAGATAATCTGTTCATTGGAACCGTTTGTCATTGCTCAGAATACGTGCTTGGAAGTAATCTAATGGTGTTATTGGGATGTCTCAATACTCTCTAAATCCATTTGTTCCATCCGGAAACAGAAAGAACCAACACAGTTCTTCAATTCTTCTCTCCCTCTCTAGGTTCAAAGGGGGCGCTGTTTTTCTATGTATATTCGCCAGTTGTATCGGGTCATTTTTTGCGTTATTATTATTATTACTGACAGAGACGATATTATCGATGTTGGGCACACCTTCGTCAATCGAACGTAACATGCTTGTTTCGAAAATAATTCGTGTTTCGACGGATTCTCTACGAGCGGTCGCAACAGATGGTTGTTGTATCCTTTCTACTTCAGGAGATCTATTCCTTTCGGGTGCTATTGTTAGAGGTGTCAATGAGTAGATATTTAACACATTATTGTTGCCATCTTTCGCATACAAATTACGACGCAAGGTAGCGTGTAAAACATCAATAGTAGTAAATTTCATACAGTATGAGGCGCCCCGTAACGGTGCTTTATATCCTTTTAGACCTCTTGCATGGGAATCAAACAACCAATAGCAGGTGGTCTCCGACTGGTTGCTGCATGATACGGCTATTGATGTAAGATTCGCAGTAAGAATTCCGTATGTTCCGTTCCGAGGAACACGTGGTACGAGGATTTCGAAAGTTAATTTATGACGGTTTCGCGACGGTACAGCTATTTTTGAGTAAACCTTGTAATATTGCCGGCAATAGTAGTTTCCATTTTTGCAACAATGGAGTTAGAGTTTTATTTTTCGTTTCGGTCTCAATGGCTAAAACACGTCATAAATTGAGTCTTTCTGAAGGGTATTTCGACAGCGGTCATTTAACGGTACGGGGCCTTCGAAGGCCAACCTGGATGAAAAAACCCCGGCGTTGTCGAATTTTCGAGCTCCTCCAGTACCTCAGGTACCACTCCACCCTCTCCTAGACGAAATCGAGCTAAGGGCGTAAGGAAGGGCAGACTCGGTACTTGAGGGATACGCTGATTGGAAAGTTTGCTTTTTCGGAAAAAGCCAATCAGTGTGGTCTCCCCGCTGAACGAGAAAAATCGAGACTTTAAAATGGCGACGTTCGAACGCGAAATCACACTTCCACAAATTTTTCAGTCAGACGTATTAATCGGTCAACGTTCATGATGATCGGAATCGTAGAATAAACAGTGTTTCAATATTATTTGGCAAAACAAGCGTCGTGACAGACTGTTAGCCCTCAGGCTCTTTCAAGTCCTACAACCTTGGAAAGACGCGTAAGATCCGCCGACAATCATTCGCGGCGCAGTGACGGACATCGTTCGGTCGGTCACCACCGTACATATACCGTTGAAAAAACGTAATCAAACCATTTTTTAAATTTGGAAATCCATCATCACCGTTATCAATATCAATGTGACCATTTACAGACATTTCATAGTCAATGTTAATATTGACTCGCCTATTATTAAATATTAGATGCGGCAATAATTCAGTTACGGCTAAATAGTTTACATTGATTTCGTTGGGGTTAGGATTACTTCGCGCTTCAATGTGTAACGACCCGATAATCAAGAGCAATGTCTTTTTGTTTTCATTCTTTTTATTCTGATTAATTTTTATATTTCATACAAGGTGTTCTATTTTATTTTATTGTTAATATGTATAAATTTTTGTAATAAACATTTTCATTTTTCGTCGATAACCGAGTTTGTTGAATTGATCGATAAAAGTTTAGTCGATAAGTCGGACGGTAAAACAGTTTACCGATAAATTATCGACGTCCGACCGCGCACGCGCGAGCGCAACCCCAGTAACCATACGGTGGGGTAGTATTCTAGAATGGGGATGCTGGACCACCACGTGACGGGAAAAACCCAGCTACCCCAAGAACTCTATGCGGAAAAAAAGTGCCGACTCAGCAAAATCTGAGTATAAATAGAGGCGTTCCGCACAGTTTCAGGGCAGATCTTCTCAGACCTCGGTCTGAAACAGACAACACTCTGGTTAGTAGAGAAGAGCTTGCGCTGAACTGTCTAGGCAGCGATAGAGCGCGAGCTATAGCTAATTTCTACTATTCCACTGGTGGCGTGCAGGACTACGGATCAGTGGACCTCCTATTCGCGGTGCGCAACGTGTTACACAGGTGTTACGCTAAGCCAACACTCAAGTGTAAAGAGCTAGCGAGGAGCGGAGCTCCTTAAACGGCCTGCGTTTAACACGGCTCTGGTATAACCAGAAACCGATTGCGACCTGTAGGAAGGGTTAACTTGATTCCAATGGTCTAGCACAAACCTCTGGAGTTTAGTTTCCATAATTATTGTTGAAAACAAACAGAGTGTTGACTGTATAAGAAGACCACGCCGCATTCGCGTTAGCGCTATCGATTAATTACAATTATTAATTTTTACTTACATATTAATTACTAATTACATATTTTTCAATTGTATTCCCAATCTAGGGCGAACTAATTATAATTTCTTACTGTATTCCTATTTCTAGCCGCACTTATTGTGATACTAGCGATTTTGTATTATATTTCAATATTCACTTACCTTTTATTCTTGAATAAACATATTTTCATTCAGTTTCTAGCACATTAGTGTTTGGATTTCACTCCTTAACCGCACACCACACGAACCTAAAATCCTTAACACATTGATTACGAGTCGCCTTCTAAGGGAACCGCTCTCCCTACAAGTCGGTGCAGTGACGTACTCACTCTGGGTCGTTACACGTAGTTATAATAAATAAAAATTTGGTGACAGCGGTGGGATTGTTCGAGTGGTAAGGAGAAATCGTATCTCTGCGGACATTAATGGTTAGCCTAGAAACAGACAAATACAAATAAAAAGTAAAAAAAAAAACAAAAAAAAAACAAGAATTATAAAAAAAAAGAGAGAAAATATAAAAAAAAAAAACAGATATATAATACATAATACACATACATATATACTATATCAATAAGCAAGAATCAAGATGCCAAACGGAATAGCCGATCAACCAGCCAGCGCATCAGCCAGCGGATCAGCCAACGGATCGACTGAAGGAAGCCGACCGATCAGTATTCGCGATGCAGCAGACATCGTACCAGCATTCAACGGCCGCAACATACCAGTCTATCAGTTTGCAAAGAGCTGTTTCAAAGCGAAGAATATAATCTCTCCTAATGCTGAGTATGGATTGGTACAATTAATCAAGAACAAATTCTACGGACAAGCAGCAAGAGTGGTACTAAACGGAGACTACGACACCATCGAGGAACTGATTGCCGTAATAAAATCACGGTTCGCACCACTCTTCACTTCGATGCAGCTATGCGGCGACATGGCAAGGATCGCACAGGGTCCAACTGAGGCAGTCGTGGACTACGGCAGCCGCGTCTCAGGACTTCTACTACAAATTAAAAGCTGCAACGAGTTAGAATTCCCAGATAACATCGAAGGATATAACCGATCGTCGGAAACTAATACAATTAAAGCTTTCCTCACCGGTTTAAAACAGGAAGTATATAACCGAATGAAAAATCAGAACTTCAACAGCCTTGACGAAGCAATCAGTGCAGCAATTGTAGCCGAGGCAGAAAATATAGAAAGCCAGACCAAAGCTAAGCTATCACAGGGGTGCACTACGGCCGAACAATGCGACAACTGCTATGGATACGGGCATAACGCCAGTGTATGCTGCAGTCAGCGGTTCCAAAGGCAATCAATGTCGAGGGCCCGCTGGCCAGCAAAACACTGCCAACACTGCCAAAGGTCCGGGCACACCTTGGAAACTTGCTGGTTTAAGGACCAACCAGCAAGACCGGGAGTCCCCCAGGACTTTGTGCAGCCAGCTCAAACCTATAGGAATCAACCTACGCAGAGACAAGGTCAAAATTGGACACGAACAAGACCTCCAATTTGTGAATTCTGCCAAAACATTGGCCATACAGTTCAGGAATGTCGGAAAAAGGCATATCAAGAACGTATCAAGAGCCAGAGACCCCAACAGACTCCTCAAGTACAACAGGTACGTAAAAAGGCAAACTTGTACCTAAACTTAGGAGAAATATGTAAGTCTCCTAGTGTCGAACTATTAAGCGAAAGCTTCAGTGATCAAAAAGCATTATTCATGGTCGACACAGGATCAGACATTAATATAATTAAAAAATAAGCAATATCAAACGAAATTATTATAAACACAGATGTAATTTTTCAATTAAATGGAATCACTAAAAGCTCTATTTACACTACAGGATACATCAAAGTAAAGATACTAGAAACTGAATCCGTATTCCACATCATTGAAGAACTACCAATAGAACAAGACGGAATTTTAGGAACAGAGTATTTCAAAAGCAGTGGAGCCAGCATCAATTACGCCAAATCTATACTAATCATAAATAACAATATAATACCATTCAAGCAACCAGCAGTGGTAATACCATCTAGGACAAAAACCATGATACCTATAAGAGTATCAAACACTGAAATCAAGACTGGTTTTGTCCCAAAATTACAGCTTCACCCACAAATATATATGGGAAACGCTGTAGTTACGAATCGTGATGGTATAGCATTTCTATATGCGATCAACGTTGGAGCAGAAGACATCGAAATCGAAATGCCAGCAGTAGAGCTGCAACAGTATGAAGAGGCACCACAGAACGAAGAAACATTCGATCAAGAACCTAAAAGAGCTCAGCAAATTCTTAAAATATTACAAACAGGTCATTTAAATCAAGAAGAACTCACCAATGTAGAGGATATAGTAAAAGAGCACGCTGACAGGTTTTATATAGACGGAGATAAACTCCCAGTAACAAATAAAATCTACCACAGGATCATCACGACGGATGAGGTGCCTGTAAATGTTAAGCAGTACAGATATCCTCATGCGTTGAAAGATGAAATTAATCACCAAGTAAATGATCTCCTAGAAAAAGGAATCATTAAACATTCATCATCACCATTTAACTCCCCCTTGTGGATAGTACCAAAGAAACAAGATTCACAAAGAAATAAATGCTGGAGATTAGTGATTGATTTTAGAAAATTAAATGAAAAAACGATCAGCGATGCCTATCCGCTACCCAACATCACCGATATCCTGGATCAAGTGGGAAGCGCAAAATACTTCTCCGTGTTTGATTTAAAATCTAGTTTTCATCAAACACCTATGCATCCGGAAGACAAGCACAAGACAGCATTTTCAACACCATTCGGGCATTTCGAATTCAACAGAATGCCTTTTGGTTTAAAAAATGCTGCAGCCACATTCCAGCGTCTGATGAACAACGTCCTAGACGGACTACAAGGACTGGAACTATTCGTGTTCATCGATGACATCGTAATTTATGCAAGCTCACTAAAAGAACACGAGATAAAGGTCAACAGGATGATGACGAAGCTTGGAGAAGCAAATTTATGCTTACAACCTGACAAATGCCAATTTTTAAAGAAAGAGGTGGCATACCTGGGCCATATAATTACAGAAGACGGTGTAAAACCTGACCCAGCAAAGGTTGAAGCGGTCCAAAAATTTCCCGTTCCGAAGACTGTCAAAAATATCAGACAGTTCCTAGGATTGTGCGGATATTATAGACGTTTCATTAAAGACTTCTCTAAAATAGCTAAACCATTGTCTGACTTGACGAAGAAGGAGCAAAAATTCGAATGGTCCAACCAGCAACAGCAAGCTTTCGAATTCTTAAGAAACGTATTATGCGAAAAGCCAATCCTACAATATCCTGACTTTGAGAGACCATTTAATATAACCACTGACGCATCCGGAACAGCAGTAGGAGCGGTCCTAAGTCAAGGAGAGATAGGAAAAGATCAGCCAGTAGCATACGCATCAAGAGTAATGAATAAGCCGGAAACACAATACTCCGCAACAGAAAGGGAACTACTTGCTGTAATATTCGCAATAAATCATTTCAGACCATATATTTTCGGCAGAAAATTCTATTTAATCACAGATCACAAACCTTTAATCTGGTTAAACAGTCTCTCAGATCCAACATCAAGACTCATGAGATGGAAACTAAGATTGAGCGAATACGATTACGAAATTAAATACAAACCAGGGAGACAAAACATGAACGCTGATGCTCTATCTAGAAATCCTGTCGAAGATATAAATGCTCTACAAATAAATGCGAAAAGGCTGCACTCATCTACGTCTGGGTCAAAGAAGAAGCGTAAGAAAAGGAAAGAGTGGCATCAATATCCCACTCGCCCCAGACAAACAACAACCACCTCAGAATCAGGCAAGCACAAAAAAAGGAAGGAGTGGCATCAATATCCCACTCGCCCTAGGCAAACAACGACGTCAGAATCTAGGGAATTTAAAAGGAAAAAAGAAGCACATCAATATCCAACCAGACCTAGATCAACAACTACAACTGAGTCTGAAAATCATAAAAAGAAGAAAGAATGGCATCAGTATCCAAGAAGACCAAGGCCAACAACCTCGTCCAGTTCACGAGAAATTAAGAAAAGGAAAATCAGCCACAAACAATTAACACGACCACGAGATGACTCCACAGATGTTGAAATAAGGAAAAGATACTGAAAAGATAACATACGAGAGAGAAGCCCATCTCAAAGAGGAAGAACAGCAAGAAAAAGGATAAAAGAAGACTATACAAGTTCAGACGAGTCTCAATATTACGAAACTGATATATCTGAAGAACCACCAAAACCAAGAAAAAGAACAAACGAAAATCCAAAAATATACTCCTCTGAAGAAATCAGGAAGAGGAGAAAACCTAACGAACAACAAGTCATTGTGGAAGTACATCAACCTCCACAAGATAAAAAATACATCATCCCGCAGAAACGACTCGTAGAAAGAGAACCAGTAATAATTGGAGATGAGATAGAAGAATACAATGAAGAAACGATATTACCTAAACATATCTTCAGAGAACCACCCAGAATCGATTCCTCTTCAAGCACAAGAGAAAGGTCTCCTATAATAAAAAGAAAAGTAGAAAAAGAAACCTCAAGTGACACATTATCAGCTCCTATCACACCTATCAAAATTAAAAAAGGAAAAACCGAACAACCGTCTACAATTAAACAAATTAAACCAAAAATAATTAGCAATAAACCAGTCATATTCAAAATAGAAGAAACCGAAGACCAGTTATGGATGAAAAGAGGTACAGCAGTAATATTCATTAATAAAGAAGGACAACCTGAAGATTACCAATCAAAACAGTTAATAGAAAATGAAAAGATTAAAATTTCTAAACCACAAGACAGTATCACAGAATATAAAATTAAAAATAAATTAATTTTTGGAGTATTAATAGATTATAAAGAAAATTTACCACACAAAATTAAAGCTCTTCATCACGTGTTAGTTCAAAAAGGAATCCAGGAATGCAGCATGCCAGACAAGCAAGGATTAAGAGCAATTCTTCAAGTAATCTTTGCAGATTCAAACATCAACATCATCATCTGCAAAGGGACAATCCAAACTCCACCTAAGGATGAAAGAAGAAGTATAATTAAAGAAAATCATGAAAGCACAGTTGCAGGACACAAAGGAATTAGAAAAACTTACCTCAGGATCAGGAACAAGTATTATTGGAAAAACATGAAAAGAGAAATTACCGATTATATCAGATCATGCATCAGCTGCCAAAGAACCAAGCTAGTAAGGATGAAGAATAAGGAGCCTATGGTTATCACAGACACTCCTTCAGACGCATTCGATAAGGTGTCTTTAGATATTCTTGGACCCTTACCTATGACGCAAAAAGGATACAGTTACATCCTCACCATACAAGACAACTTGACCAAGTACTCCGTCGCAGTTCCACTTGTGTCAGCTACATCAGAGGACGTCGCAAGAACATTCACCAACTCGTTCATATGCCAATTCGGCAGTCCTAAAGCTATCCTCACCGATCAGGGAACATGCTTCACATCCTCACTTATTAAGAAGCTAGCTAAAATCTTCCACATCCAGACGTACCGTACATCATCCTTCCATCCTCAGTCAAACGGGTCCCTGGAAAGAAGCCATCACGTTCTAGTTGAGTACTTGAAACACTACATCTCTAAACAAGAACACTGGGACGAATGGCTACAACAAGCAATGTTTTCATACAATACAAGCGTTCATGAGGGGACAAAATTCACACCTCATGAACTGGTATATGGAAAAAAAGCAAGACTACCATCAAAATTTACACCTACTGACAGTTTAGATACATACCCAGATTATGTAGACAAACTATTACAAAATTTACATAAAATTAGGCAAACAGCAAAAACAAATCTAGAACAATCAAAATACAGACAGAAATACTACTACGATAGAAAAATACGACCAATTAATTATAAAACAGGAGAAGAAGTTATGTTATTAAACCCACCAAGAAAAAGTAAACTACAAAAAGAATATACAGGACCGTACAAAGTATTAAGAAACATAGAAAAAAATAACATAGAATTGCAAATAGGTCTCAAAAAGACTAGGATAGTTCACATAGATAGACTAAAGAGGGCCTATTGACCAATTTACAACATAGATCAAAAATAAAAATCGATATGGCAATCTATATAATTTTCGGAAGATGCGCATGCGCACATGCAAAATTTCGAACCTGCCGCCATATTGCAAAGGAACGCCAAAAAGCAAGCACGCGCAGTCAGAACTATTGCAAAGAAATTGTTGAAATTAAAGAGAATTAGGAAAGGAAGTGAAGAAAGAGATTGATAAAAGAAAGAGTAAGCATAGACAATGAGATTTAAGGTTCTTAATGTCTTACAATAAAACAATAATTCTCGTTTACAGTACAATGGTCCAACAACCGGAGGAGATAGTAAATGCTTTATGAATTAGAGACAATACAATCGTATTCGAATATGTCATTAATTTAAAAATGGGGCGTATGTGTCCAAATTGTGTGCAGTTCGTGGATCCGACATTAAGAAAATATTGGTTACACGTAGGCACACATCATGTCATCCAAAGAGATGAAGCACTTAAACAATTGGCCTGTGTGTCCTGCGGAGTACAGTTTGCGGAACTACAATCAGCTTTAGCCTGTTCAAGCTGCTTACAAAACATAGCCGATATGGACCAGGACACATTAGAGATCTTTAAAGAAGGATATATAGTGCCAGAGGAGGGCCAAGCAACATTTAATCTGGACACATTCATGGATAGTCTCCAGTCTGCTTAATTTCTTAATTTATTAATTTATTAATTTTTTCCTTTTATCTCTTCCAAAATTATTTTATTCCGTTTATATTTCCTTTCTATAATTTATTACGAATAAATTTCTTTTTTTTTTCTAAATTTAACAAGAATACTTCATTCCAAAATCCTAAATCATTCATTCCAAAATCCTACAAACCATGTACGATTTCAATTCGATCGGAACATTTTTATTTCGTTCGAAGTATTAATGCGCAGACTCGCAAGTCAGCCATATTGGTAAAAGAAAAGATAGAGAGAGACAGAAACAAAGAGCGAGAGAGAAAGATATAGAGAGCGATGCTACGCACGCGCAGCTAAATTCAACTCGCAGAGAGCGAAAATGGTGCGTCGCGCAGGAAGACGCGAACGATTAAGAAAGCTAAAAAGAGCTTTAAAAGAGTTTAGAGAGGTAAAATTATACTCCGAATAATTTATTTCATTCATTAATTATTTCTTTTGTGCAAAAAATTTCAAAGATGACAGCGCAAGAAGAAGTGTTGATAAAGGAAACACCACCACCAACACCACCACCACCACCATCACCACCACAGTGGAGGTTGGTTTTAATGAACATACCAGAGTTCAACTGGAAAATTTATGGAAATTCGGAGAAGACGGACCCAAGACGTAATCATGGACAAGTCATGCGATATTTCGGAGTCCTGTCAGCTTCTCCAAGAAACAGCGAAGAGAAGTGTTGCTGCGCTCTGTGCAATCTAAAAAGAAAAAACATTTGTCTCTTGAGGACAAGAGACAAACGCGCGGGGGAAGTTGTAACGACCCGATAATCAAGAGCAATGTCTTTTTGTTTTCATTCTTTTTATTCTGATTAATTTTTATATTTCATACAAGGTGTTCTATTTTATTTTATTGTTAATATGTATAAATTTTTGTAATAAACATTTTCATTTTTCGTCGATAACCGAGTTTGTTGAATTGATCGATAAAAGTTTAGTCGATAAGTCGGACGGTAAAACAGTTTACCGATAAATTATCGACGTCCGACCGCGCACGCGCGAGCGCAACCCCAGTAACCATACGGTGGGGTAGTATTCTAGAATGGGGATGCTGGACCACCACGTGACGGGAAAAACCCAGCTACCCCAAGAACTCTATGCGGAAAAAAAGTGCCGACTCAGCAAAATCTGAGTATAAATAGAGGCGTTCCGCACAGTTTCAGGGCAGATCTTCTCAGACCTCGGTCTGAAACAGACAACACTCTGGTTAGTAGAGAAGAGCTTGCGCTGAACTGTCTAGGCAGCGATAGAGCGCGAGCTATAGCTAATTTCTACTATTCCACTGGTGGCGTGCAGGACTACGGATCAGTGGACCTCCTATTCGCGGTGCGCAACGTGTTACACAGGTGTTACGCTAAGCCAACACTCAAGTGTAAAGAGCTAGCGAGGAGCGGAGCTCCTTAAACGGCCTGCGTTTAACACGGCTCTGGTATAACCAGAAACCGATTGCGACCTGTAGGAAGGGTTAACTTGATTCCAATGGTCTAGCACAAACCTCTGGAGTTTAGTTTCCATAATTATTGTTGAAAACAAACAGAGTGTTGACTGTATAAGAAGACCACGCCGCATTCGCGTTAGCGCTATCGATTAATTACAATTATTAATTTTTACTTACATATTAATTACTAATTACATATTTTTCAATTGTATTCCCAATCTAGGGCGAACTAATTATAATTTCTTACTGTATTCCTATTTCTAGCCGCACTTATTGTGATACTAGCGATTTTGTATTATATTTCAATATTCACTTACCTTTTATTCTTGAATAAACATATTTTCATTCAGTTTCTAGCACATTAGTGTTTGGATTTCACTCCTTAACCGCACACCACACGAACCTAAAATCCTTAACACATTGATTACGAGTCGCCTTCTAAGGGAACCGCTCTCCCTACAAGTCGGTGCAGTGACGTACTCACTCTGGGTCGTTACAAATGCAATCACGATAATATTTATCTCCTACTATAACCATATAATCGACATCACTAGTACACCACGTACTAGGATCAAGGGAATGAAACGCAACACATGCAACTGCAGTTATGCCAGTATACTGCTTACCACGAGATTCAATACTGAAGCGATCGCTAGCTTGATGAAACGAGCCTTGTAAAATAGCTACATTATGACCAACATTTACAAATCTACTGTTTGGTTCAGTATTTCTTTGTGCAACTTCAATTTCCTTTGTTACAATAGCCGGCTGTTCAATGATATGAGCTATTTCGTAAAACAGTATTGGTAATGTTAGAAAAACATGGTTGTACATCTTTGTACAAAGCATTATTTTGTAATAGCCATTGTAAGGCTACCCGAAGTTTTCCGATATCTATTTTAAATTGTCGCTGTCGCTCCAAATTTTCGTAGCTTTCCACTACAATCGGTTTGGTTTAATTGGACTGGAAGTTGCTCGGCTACTTCGAACACATCGCGGGCAAATAGGATTACCTGACCTTTGCACCAATCCTGACTGAAGCGATTTTAAATTTTTATGATTTTAAGAAACGGCATTATTCTGCACATTTGTTTATCGATTTCCGATAAATCTGCTATCTCCTGAGGTATAGACATTAGTTCCATTTTATTCCAGAATGCCTGTGATGGAACTTTGTGTTTTTTAAGATGAATTAGGCAACGAGAACATGTTGTTATCTTCTCTGATGCCATTAAATTTGCAGGAATTAGACCAGACAAAGGCTGCGCGTGTAAAGTGTAACGTTGCTGCGGATATAAACTCTTGTAACACATTGCACACGGTACATCAGTAAAAATATTAATAGCCGATTCAAAGTAGTCTTCCTGGAGGAAACGTTCTTTCCTTCGGTTTTTAGCTAGTTCGCGCATATTTCCTAAACGTGTATTTTTTGATTCGGTATTTTCACTTAATAATACTTCACGATTACGATTTTTTATGAGCGTTAGATGTACACGTTCTTCAATACATTGATTGGATAAGCGTCTATAGATTAACCTCAGCCTACGTGATCGTTCTTCAGCAGATTCGTTCGCTAAACGCCTGTGTATTAATCTCAATCTACGTGACCGTTCCTCAGCAGATTCGTTTGCTAGACGCCTACTGATTAATCTAAGCCTATGTGATCGTTCCTCAACAGATTCGTTCGCTAAGCGTCTATGGATTAATCTCAATCGATTTGACCGTTCCTCGACAGATTCGTTCTTTAAACGATTATCAATTATGGTTAGCCGACGTTTCTTCTCGTCTATCGTTTCACGCGATAATTTTGAACGCATATATTTCCGCATTGCAGATAATCTCAAATGGCGTTCGTTAATAGTTTCATGACACCGTGCCTCTGTATTTCTTTTGCAATTTATATACAGACGTAATGGCATGGCGTCGTTTGATTCATTTGCACGATACTTCCTCATACGGGATGCATGTTTTGTAGGTCTACCCATAGTTGCAATGCGATATAAGTACAAAACTCATGGCAATGTTAAGTGGATCTAATATAACATAAATTCACAAATACTTGCAATTTAATTAATATTTGCATTACCTAATATTTAATTACATTTCAACACGCATTTTTATGCGTCTTGGCATTGATTCACATATTTATATTGCTATGATTTTATCTCACGATGCCTTATTTGCATCACGAAGCTCATTTTTGTTTACAGGTTTTCTTATATACATTAAATTTTTCATAATTGCCAATAAATTCTTCATTGGGCTCAAATGTAGATTGTTTAATGCCCAGTGTATAATTTTATAACTATTACATTATTTTTCGAACTGAATAATCTTCAACTCTTTTACTACGGTGGCAAGTCGGATTATCAAAGTACATCGCGATACATTGCGTTTGATCGAAAACGTATTCCGACAGGTTGTACAGTGAGTGTAATAAAAAAGTGTTTGGATACCGTTTGAAACAGAATACCTTATTTAAAATTGGACCAAATGACTTGAGGTTTTTTGAGAAGTTATACAAATTAGTTTTCTAAGATATGTGTTTTTGTCGTTTTAAAAAATTACAATTTGTTGAAATCGTGAAAGAAAATAGTAGAAGGAAATTTTTTAACTTTTTTATCTGATTGTGAGTTTGCAATGAAAATTAAAAATATGACATTTGTAAATTTAAGTGTGTTATGTGTATGCTGAAAATTTCATCGAGATCGGTCAATGTACTGTACGCGTTCACTAAGTTGAGACTCCTAAGGATTGGTCGAAGCCAAATGGGCCAGGCTAAGACACCCACACTTATACAGTTGACCCACACGCATTCTCGCTATTCGCTCTCTAGGTTACAACTACTAGTAGAAACTACTACTACTACTACTAGACGAGGGTTCGAGGTGAGGAGTAGGAGAAGCGTTTCACACCTCGAGTCTCAACTTAGTAGACGCATACAATACATATTTAGCAGTTACAAGTAATTAAAATTTCCAAAAATCACGACTTTTCATCTAAGAACATAACTAGTCACGTTCTTAAATGAAAGGTTGCGATTTTCAGAAATTTTAATTACTTGTAACTTCTAAGTGCATTGACCGATCTCGACGAAATGTTCTGCATACCCATAACTTATTTGAATCTACGAAAGACATACTTTAAATTTTCATTATAGGCTCACATAAAAGAGATGAAAAATTACCCTTTACTATTTTCTTTCATGATTTCAATAAATTGTAATTTTTTAAAACGACAAAAACATATCTTAATAAATTAATTTGTATAACTTATCAATAAAAAACGTCGTCATTTGGTCCAATTTTAAATGTGGTATTCTGTTTTGAACGGTGTTTAGACACTTTTTACACTCACTGTACATACTTATACTTTGTACATTTGTTGACTGCCATTAAGAGGGTATGAATATTTCTATCATTGACTGTACGCCGTTTGTTTTTTGCGTATTTGAGGTGAACAGTTACATAAATACAGTAGAAAGTGCATGATTAGTAATTAGTATATATAAAATTAGAATTAGTATTTAGTAATTAATAATTAATGATTAATAATTAATATCGCGGCTTAATCTTCGAATACAGCCAACACTCTGTACAATTGCCAACTACGCTTAGTACTGGAAACTATACTCCAGTGGCTTGTACGGTACCCTCAGACACGAGCGGACTTTTCCTACAGGTCGCAATTGGTTTCTGGGCTGGCCAGAGCTGTGTTAAATACAGGCCGTTTCAAGGAGCTCCGCTCCTCGCTAGCTCTTTATACTTAAGTATGGCTTAGTAGAAACATTTGAATAACACGTTGCGTACCATGAGTAGGGAGGGTGTCACAGATCCGAAGTTTCGTACGTCACCACCGGAAGAGAAGGATAAAGCTATTCTCGCGCTATATGTTTGCCTAAGCAATTCAGCGCCAGCTTTCCTCTACTTCCAGAGTGTTGCCTGCTCTTGACCGAAGTCAGAGAAGATCTGCTCTGATACCGTGTGGAACGCCTCTATTTATAGTCAGATTCTGCTGACTTGGCGCTTTTTTTCATTATAGGGTTCCTCTAGATTTCTGGAATTCCCCATCACGTGACGGCCGAGTATCCCTGCTCCTTATTCTACGCGGCCTCCCTACTCTAGGTTCTCACACCACCGCGAGATCCTCGGGGTTGCGCAGGCGCACACGTGGTCGCACGTCGATAATTCATCGATATTCTGTTTTATCGGCCGACTTACTGACTCTACGCTTATCGACTTATTCAATAGACTGAGTTATCGATTAATGAAAATTATTTATTACAAAAACTATACAATACAAATTAAACTTGATACTGAATATTAACAATGAAAATTAAATAAAACATTTTGTACAAAACTTAAACATAAAAATTTGATTATAATTATAAAAGTGAAACGGAAAAAAGGTGCTGACTCTTCCTAGCGGGTCATTACACTACTATATACATACTAACAGGAATGTAAACATAGAGAACAATTTGTGCGATCCTGGAATGTGCCCAACCAACTTTATCCCTTTAGAAGTCACAGATTCTTGCTCAGTTTCAGACGAACAGTGATTGAAGCAGGTGGTAAGTACGAAACGAGCAATATTTCATTTTTGTATATTGTGACCCGCAATTACGTGGGTGTACTCTATAATTTACAACGTTAGTTTTCTTCACAATGATCAAAATTCGTTGGGCGCCAGCTACTCGCTGTGGCAAATAAAGGAAAAGGAAGATATTGAGGGAGAGTGCGGAGAAAACGACCTGTAACGTGCGACACGGAGAGTGTGAACGTATCGGCGGTATCGTCCTGTGGCAGGTGTCTACAGGGGACGGGTTACGCGACTCAACCGGGGTCTGCTGTAACAATAACTATGCGGGAGAGTACGCGAGGAGGCTTGTCGTGGGAGGGGAATCTCAAGGGTCGGGAAAGGTTCACCGGAAAGTTCTTTAAGTTACGCGTCGAGGGAGGAACACAGAAGGGAACTTTGAGGGCAGGGAAAGGCTTGTCGTAAAGACGCGGAATACCGGAAGCGGAAGGCGAAATACGCGGACGAGAAGGCACCGTTATCGGAACTCAACCCTTAAGAAAATTTACGACCCTCTGTAAATAAGCAGGATGTCGAAGAGACTTCGACAGTTTCAAGAACCAACATGATATTCGTTAAGAGTAACGAATTAGATACGGCCCGCAATAAATTAGTTTCTTAGAAATTTCAAGTGTGACAGTCTTATTTCTCCGGATTTCCAACTCTCCCCCAGCACGATTACCCGTGTTGAAAGTTTTACAATGTCTTATCTATTGTTTGTTTATTCCTTTGAATTTTGGCTCTTAATTTATGGGCATTGATATAACATAACGCAGACATGCTGCAGTCATACTCGTATGGCATCGTCGCCATATTACATTTCATTCAGCACTTGCGATTACAAGCCTGCAGTTAAATTCACACGATATTGCACACATACATACAGGCGAGGTTCACAACAGTGGTCTCTCGTGAAATGCAGTATACATGTACATCAGAAGTGCTACCAACTTCTGATACAATCGTTACAATTATGAGTGTTTTCTGCCGTACCTATATCGTTTCGAATTTTTTTTCTTACGACTTATTAAATAACCAAGCTTGCCATACCGCAATCAAATCGTTATTGGCAGCATCGTATATTCAGGTATTTTTAATTTTGCGCTGCCTCCAAAAACTTTGAAATGTATTTGGTATCCTATTTAACGATTAAGTAGATATTATTAATAACTATGGAATATTGGTATAAATGAAATAGAAATTATTTTACACTTTTTAGTGCATTTCGAAGTCGGATGTTTTTTTTGTTAAAAATTATTTTATTTCACACTTTTTAGTGGAACCAGTAGTATTTGTAGGATAGTGTAAAGTGATTTTAGATTTCTGTTGCTTAGCTAATAACCATAAACTGAAAAAAAATTGACCGAATTTAAGTTGTTAATAAACAACAAATTTCATAAATTTTTGCAAGTGGGATCATCGCGGATATACCTCCTACTAAATGTGAAAGGTTTCATCGCTATCGGTACATTCCCTGCAGCATAAACGCCGGAAGATATAAATGAAGTATTACGTATTTTGCGATAAAAGTCGTTAGGAATGAAAAAATACAAAAATTTTTTTGCAGGAACAATTGGAGGATATACTCTACAAGATGCAAAATTTTCGATCCGACTGGTCCATCCGTCTCGCGGTAATCGGTGAAAAATGTAAATCAAGCGTTATGTTCTTGCAAAAAAATCGTTAGCAATGTAAAAATGCAAAATGCCTTTCTGACGGGACCAAGCGGGAGATATACTCTACAAGATGCAAGAAGTTTCATTCCGATTGGTCTATCCGTCTAGGCGTAATCGGCGAACGTACGACGCACGTACATGAAATAGTACGTTTTTCTGCAATAAAAAGCGTTCGGAATGAAAAAATATAAAATATTTTTTTAACGGGACCAATCGGGACATATACTTTAGAAGATCCAAAAGGTTTCGTTCCGATTAGTTCATCCGTCTCGGAATAATCGGCCAACATACATTTAGAAAAAAAAGTCGTTAGGAATGAAAAAATGCAAAATATTTTGTTTACAGGACCAATGGGGAGTTATACTCTATAAGACGCAAAAAGTTTCGTTCCGATTGGTCCATCCGCCTCGCAGTAATCGGCGACCGTACGCCGCGCGTACATGAAATAGTACGTTTTTTTGCAATAAAAAGCGTTCGGAGTGAAAAAATGTAAAATGTTTTTATAACGGGACCAATCGGGAGACATACTCTACCAGATGCAAAAGGTTTCATTCCGATTGGTCCATCCGTCTCGGCGTAATCGGTGAACATACATAAAAAAAATATATATATATATATGTATACACATCAAATTGAGTATCCTCCTCCTTTTCGAAGTCGGATAAAAATAGATTTCATCCAGAAAACATATGCAGAAACAAAGATAAAAATATGCAAAATAAAAAAAATAACATAAAAGTAATAAATAACCTAGAAATCCAAGATGCTGTAGATAATAGTGAACACTCAAAAAACGATTAGTAACTCTACTTATCAAAATAAGAATCTCTATCAATAAAAATCCGACAGTTGCTTTGTATGACTCTGGATCTAATATTTCATTAATAAACTATAAATATTGGAAAAAAAATTATGACAGTATCAATTGTATGACAAGTGGAGGGGACAACATCAAAAGTATAACAGGAGTAACACAAACAGATGGAGTTACAACATTATTGGTAAAAATTGGCAAAATAGAAAAATCATTCTCTTTCTTCATAATTTTAAGTAATGACAATTTCAAAGAAAACCTATTATTAGGACTAGATACCATACAAAAGTTTAAACTTAGGCAAGATGAAAACTTAAAAATTACTCAAAATTATATAGAAGAAGAAAATAAAAAAGTGAACTTGTATAAGAAAGAAGAAGACAAACTGCACGATAACAATAAATTGGAAAATATTTTACATAAATTTGATAGCGTTTTTGCAAGAGATAAATTTGATGTGCAACAATAAAATTGACAGAAAACAAATATTTAGCAAAGAAACCATACAAATGTTCTATGCAAGGTAAGATAGAAATAGAAAATCAAATTGATAAATTGTTAAAAACAGGTCTAATTGAAGAATCGTGCAGCCCGTATGCAGCTTCAGTCACATTAGTGTTCAAAAAAGAAGAAGGAAGAAAATCATGCCTATGTATTGATTACAGAGATCTGAACAAAATTGTAGCGCCAGAAAGTCAACTATTCCCAAGAATTGATAATTTAACGTTACGCGCAAGAAACTGTAAATATTTTACAAAACTGGATGTAAACTCGGCGTTTTGGTCGATACCAGTGCGACAAAAAGACAGGTACAAAACTGCCTTCGTAACTCATCATGGTCATTGGCAATGAAGGTGTTTGCCATTTGGTTTAAAGTCTTCGTCGTCAATATTTCAAAGAATACTTGCTAGTGTGATAAGAAAAAATTCACTGGGACCGCACGTAGTAAATTACACTGATGATATTTTAATTCACTCTAAAAATTATGAAGAGCACATAGTACATATTGAACAAACTTTAAGAGCACTACAAGATCAAGGTTTTAAACTAAATTGGGCAAAGTGTAAATTTATATAGAATAAGATAACGTATTTAGGTCACGAAATTGGCGAAAACTGTGTAAAACCAATGACAGATAATCTGATAGCCATCAGAAAATTTCCTACACCACAGACAAGAACACATATAAGACAGTTACTAGGAAAAATTTTAGAATCAGAGGGAGAAGAAAATAAAATAGATTCTGTGGTAAGAACATCAAATTTTCTAAAAATAGAAGAAATAATTGAAAACCAAAAATTGATAAAGTTAGACAATAATTATAACATTGAAAATAGCATAATATACAAGACATTAAATAAGAAAAAAAAGATTTGGATAACAGAAGAATTTGGAGTCAATTTAATAAAAACGATGCATGCCAAACAAGGACATATTGGAACAAAACAGCTGACGTTGACGATTGGTCAAAAATTCTACTTTAAAAATATGTACAAACACATAAAAATAGTTTGTAGGGCTTGTGAAACGTGTAAGAAAAATAAAACCCGAGTTGGCTGTTTTAAAGCTTCACTATCACAATTAGGGCCAGCAACGGAACCATTTGAAATCGTATCTTTGGATACAATAGGAGGTTTTAAAGGAAACAGGAGCACAAAACGATATCTCCACTTGATCATAGACCACTTTACCAGATGTGCTTTCATCACAACTTCCAAAACATAAATTTCAAAAGATTCTGTAAAAATAGTAAAAAAAGTAGAACAGATTCGAAAAAGAAAAACGTTACTCACAGATTAATATGCGGGTATTAATTCAACAGAATTCAAAAAATACATAAAAGATCAAAATATAACACTGATTTTCACTGCAGTAAATTGTGCATTTTCAAATGGATTAAATGAGCGAACAAATCAGACTTTAGTAAACAGGATAAGGTGTAAGATATACGAAAATAAAAACACCCCGAAAAAAACGGGGTATCGAAAATGGGGCAAAATGGTTTGTCCTAAGTATTATTACAATCGATACAAATATGTATTTCTTTCGGATTTTCATCAACCCCTGCTCAGAAATTGTGAGACCAACGTCCACAAAGTTGGCATGCAACCCAACCTTCCGTTGACTGCAGATATGAACCATAACAATATAAACATTTGCAGTCTTCTTCTGCTGATTTTGTAGACTTTTCTACTTTTTTCTTCTGCTTTTTTGCATTTTTCTTTAATCGTGGATCATTTGGGTTAGAACATTTTTTCTTTTCTTTACGTTTTAGATTGGAAGTAAGACTGGAAGTAAGAATTGCGGTTTTCTCACGGCGATAATTTTTTCTGGGCTCTTTTCGTTCAACTGCAGGTTTAGGTAAAATATCTGTGGGAGAAGCGTTTTCGAAACTGGATGTTAGATTACGACAAACAGTTTTAACAGGTGATGAGATAATAGCTGCATTATTATTTTGGTCTATCAAACTGCGTGAACAACATGGTTCGAGATTGAAAATAAGAGGAGCATTTTTCTGACTTGAGGTGGTATCAGATTCTACAATTGGTATGTTTATTGTTTCTGCAGCAATAAAATCAGAATCTATAAAGTGGTTTTGGTTGAATGGCCAAATTCCACATTTTCTGAAGCCATTAATAGCTGTTGACATAGTTGCTGCTTGAACATATGCGTGACCAAATATTTCGCTTATTTGAAACATGGTAATTATTCGACCTGGATGTGATCTTAATCAATTAGATGCAGCTTGATCATAATATACACTTAAGGGTTTCATAAAGGACACACCCAAAGGCTGCAGTTTGTGAGTGCAATGTGGAGGGAAGCAAAGCATTATCACTCCGTTTTTCCGGGATAGTTCGATATCTTCTAAAGATTTTGCATGCGTTACATGTTCATCTAGAAGAAGTAACACATGACTTGTAGGCGACGCTCTTGAAAATTGAATAAACCGCTTAAGCCAAATAAAAAATATTTCACTGGTTATCCATCCACGAGCATTGCATTCAGCAGTAGTTCCTGGTGGAGTACGGTCTAATAGTTCAGGTTTCATTCTTTGTCTGGGGAATATCATAAGCGGAGGCATATAAGAACCAGTAGCATTAAAGCAAATTTCAGCAGTTATAGTCTGACCGCGTTCCGCAGAAGATAAAGCTCCTACCTGTCTTCTTCCTGTCTGTGCTATTATCTTACACTTCGTTTTCGAAACGTTCGATATTCCTGTCTCATCACAGTTATATATTCTGTCAGGAGTTAATTTATATTTGTCATATATGTCCCCCAATAATTCAAAAAATTTAGAGACCGAGACTTTATTGAATCCCATTGCCCGAGCTGCTCACGTGGCTTCAGGTTTTCGAATAAATAAGTCAGGGTGACGTTTTAAAAAACCCTTTAGTCAATCTATGCCTGCCTATTTGCTTGTCGTTGTTAAAATTATGTTTGTTTTCTATTCTTTACGGCTAATTGATAAGCCATTTTTCTTAAATCCATAGTAATTAAGCCAAATAGGCATTGTTCCATATCTTTAAGATATCCCACAAGTTCTTCTTCCTCTACCTGGGAAAATACAGGTTTGATTGGCCCTAAAGGTAAACCTATGGTCACTTCATCTTCTTGTTTTAATTTCTTGACGTAACGTTCCAATGTAGTTTGTGGAATAGAATATTCTTGAGCAGCTTTCTTGAAGCCCATTTTCTTACTCAAAACTTTATTAGTAGTGAGGCTAAGCCGGTTCTACTTCACTTGCGTCAGCATTTTTTTTGCTGACTCAGCATAAATTTGACACCCTCAGCAGAAATATGATAGCAATAAGATACTCTTTTTCGGCTATGGCCCGTTCGTTGTCATTGATTGCTCGCATCAGAACGAATCGATAAAAAGCGCTACAATCGATGTAAGAATCGATTTTGAGTGTAGTGAAAACGTTCCTGAAAATACTAGCGCTTACTGTTTGATCATTCACGATCGTATTGTGCAGTACAATCCACTGACCAATGTAGTGCGCAAACTCTCTTAAGTGGAAGAGGGTTTATATGATCATTCCGCAGCAAAACCAGTCATTTTCACCACAAATTCAACTAATCAAAATGAACGTGCCAACATTCGTGGACATTCAAGGCTTCAAAAGCGATACAAATGAGTTTTTCGTAAAGGAACTTGCCATCTTCCAGAATGGGAATCGTGTACAATGTTTCATCTTTGCGCCACCATTTGCTAAGAAAAAATTGTCGAAAGCAGAATTAAGACAAATAAGATGGTTGACGCAAAATCATCACGGTTTTGAGTGGGACGATGGTACCGTGCCGTATTCACGCCTTCAAGAGTGTGCCGCTTCGTGTTTGAAAGATAATATTCATGGATCTGTATACGTCAAGGGCATTGAGAAAGAAAAATGGCTGAAGAAACTTTATCCTTCAGTCAGTCCAATCAATATAGAGGTTTTGAACAAAGATGGCGATCTACCGAATTTGCAAACCAAGAGCCGGCATATTCAGGATGGATGGATGGATAAACATATGGCATGCATCGCGCACAACGGAGCATGTGCTATGAGAAACGTATCGATATTAAAAGAATGGTGGTTAAAAAAAAGGAAGGAGAAAGATGAAGAGCTGTGCATGGAACATTATAACCGGCCGGGGGATAACACGCACATAGATGGACCTCCACCGAAAAAGAAAAATTGTTACATTTGTCTTAAAACACGAAACATTTAATATCATTTATTAATTTTGTTCATTACTGTAAAATAATAAAATCTATTTAGTAAAAATATACTTTATACGTCTTAATGTTGTTTTACCTAGAACGATTGTATGTGTAACGTTTGTATTTCATACTCCAATGTAGGAGATACAAAAGGAATGTTCTTCTATTTCAAAGACATGAGGGAGTAGGGCGAAATCCATGCTTACATGCAGACACGTGTCGATGTGCAATCTGATACAGATTGAGCGAGCATCGTCGAGACAGACTTTCGGTCACGTTGTTGCTTGGATGTGTATTTGATGGCTCGATTACGAATTGCATTCCGCGTGCCCGCCACCACCGCGTGCCCGCCGCCGCCGCGCGTCCGCCGCCGCCGCGGAGAAAAAGGGTTAATCGCGGTTAAAGCTCATCTACGGCCGCGGTTAAAGCGCGTTCACGACGTTGACAAGCAGCTTTTCCGCAACCTATAAAGAGGCTGAATCATTAAATATATGGTTATTATATAGACGATATGCGTTTCGCAAAGCAGCCCCTGTCTATCCTTATTCTCGATTTAGACGAGAGGACAACACGGATGGACGATCGTCGGCGACGACACGGACCCCTCTTGCCGAATACGATACGTGGTATAATTTGCGGACCATCGAACTGCGGTAAAACGAACGTCGTAATCAGTCTGATCGAGAGCCCGAACGGTGTAAGATTCAATAACCTATACAGGGTGTTCGACAACAGGTGGGCAATATTTTAAGGGGTGAGTCTAGGGATCAAAATAAGACGAAAATCAAGAATAACGAAATAGCGTTCATGGCTTTGTTTTCCAGTTATTAACGTTTAAAAATTCGAGTAAAAAGCGCCAGAAACCTGCAATCCGCTCAGCACCGACGACCGAACGTCAGGTCAGCAGAGGTCGGTACAGTTATAACCAAGAATCGAAGCCGAATGCAGCAGTACCGAGAAACAGAATAGCACGAGGTAAGTTTCTACTATTCAACGCTTCTTGGTTATGACTGTACCTTCTCCTGCTGACCTGATGTTCGGTCGTTGGTGCTGAGCGGATTGCAGGTTTCTGGCGCTTTTTACTCGAATTTTTAAACGTTAATAACTGGAAAACAAAGCCATAAACGCTATTTCGTTATTCTTGATTTTCGTCTTATTTTGATCCCTAGAATCACCCCTTAAAATATTGCCCACCTGTTGTCGAACACCCTGTATGTATACTCAAAATCATTGCAACAACCAAAGTACAAATATCTCGAACGAATTTTGACAAACGTTCCTGAAATCGGATACTTTTCATTTTCAAATAATGCCGTAGTCGTGCCACCGAACGAGGCGCTGCCCGATTCGGTGTTTATATTCGATGACGTTGCGTGCGACAAGCAAGACGTGATAAGAGAATATTTCGCTATGGGTAGGCACTCGCGCGTGGATTGTTTTTATCTCTGTCAGACTTACGCGAGAATACCGAAACACCTAACTCGCGACAATACCAACCTTTTGATCGTGTTCAAACAGGATGGCACGAATCTACACATTTATAATGATCATACAAATACAGACATGTCATACGAAAACTTTTGTAAATTGTGCGCACAGTGTTGGGAACAGAAATATGGTTTCGTAATAATCGACAAGGACAGCTCGATGGAACGTGGCCGTTACAGAAAAGGATTTAACGAATTTGCCGTTTTCTGAAACATTTAGTCCTCCGATAGAACGCTTAGCGAGTAGACGTCTTCTCTTTGCAATGGATAATAGTAATATTAAAGAATCGAGTAAAGTTGCGAATGCTATAGCTAAAACAAGCGATGCTATACGCAAAAAACGCAGAGCTCTCAAATCGGACAGCATCGACGAGGAGAGAGTCTTCGAAGAACGATTGAGACCCGTGGTAGAAACGCTGCCGCGCTGGAACGAATTATCGACAAATATGTCAGCAGAATCGCCATATTCAGACACGATCGATATAAAATCCGAGTCGACATTCCCAACTTTGAATATTAAAGTACCGCAAAAATTGACGTCAACTCCTTTTCTTAACCCTCAAAGCACACAAACTGCAAGAGCACGCATTTATTCCGAACCTGGTACATCTTTGAGTGAACAGACGGTGGATGTGACGAAAGATCGTCCCGATTTTCATCGTGAAGAATCGATACATGCCGTTGAAACGTACGGCGACAGCGACGAGAATCTTAATGTTTCTATGTAGCGAATTTTGGACAAGCCTAGCGAAAACATACGTAGCCATTTCACGGAAAATTTGGGGCCGTTGGCAGCTAAATACATTCAATTACTTTTTACCGATCGTGAGAAGAAGATAGATGACGTGTATGGAGTATACGTACAACGCAACAAATTAATGCTTGGAAGTTCAGTTTTCGACGTAAACAAAAACGACGATGTGATTATTAATGGGGTGAAGTACAGAGGAACAACTGGTTTGTACGAATTACTATTCATGAGAATGCCTGATGACACCTTGTTCAACGATGCTGATTTACACAAATACGCGGAAATATTAAAGTCGTCGAACGCTCATAGACGCAGCCATATCTCGTCGGGGCTTGTAAAAAGTAACAAGGGTTACAAGTATAAATATATCATTGCAAAATTGCTTAAGAGCGAGCGGCATGGAGGTAATCTGATACCGTTCGATATGGTGGCTAACGATAACGCGGTGGACTACGTGCACTGGAATGACCCAAACGAACTGGTCGATAGATTACGTCTTCTCGTATCCTCGAAATCCGCAGGACATTCGGGGCATGTTTTACGTAAAAGTGCGCGACAGATTCAGACCATGAGATGCATGGAGAGCCGGGTCAAACAGAGGTCGTAAAGCTCTGTCCGATTTTGAATCGAAACCTTGTGTACGCACTTTTCCTACGATCGGTTGAGACGGTAGGAATTGTTTGAGGGTGTTTGAAATAATGTTCGTAATTAAATTGACACAGGTATGATAAAAACTTGAATTATTTAATAATCTCAAAACGTTGTGCGATTAAGTATGTGGATCAATGTAACACTGTTCTGACACAGAAATGCTTCCCTTGAAGAGGGTGATGTGTCGCTCGTGAATTTTCTTAGACTAACTGAGGCCGACTCTGCCAAGCATTTTTATGCTTTCATGTATTTTGAAAGTCGGCCCCCATGGAAAATCTTTGCCAATCAGAGACCATGTCGTTGACTCCACCCACCCTGTGCGTCCGAAACGCGTGTCGTGAGAGTAAGGTGGTAGTGGAAGTGGTAGTCGGAAAAATGTAGAAATTTGGCAACGTAGTGGAATTTCCGCCGGGCCTGAGTCCCGTAGCTTGACCCAAGTGTTGGCCACTTGGCCCGGTCACAAGACCCTTTGGAAATTCACGTTTACGACACAGGCAATTAGCCGTTGAGGACGTAGAAATTCAGGAAAGTATAAATCACGAGATTTTAGAAATAAGCAAGACTCTCAAAAACAACTCTACGGGCTTGCGTGTCATAAACGCGCCGGCGGTCTGCACCCCAGATGTCATTCTGCGTACAAATCGCCAGCCACTCGAAGGCATCGCTATTGTTAGTAAATTGAAAGAAAATCCTATTTTAAGAAATGATTCCAACGAAACTGCGAAGTTAACCCTCAGATGGTAACCATTAGAAAAAATGTACAAAATTTGACAATGGCTGGTCAACTCGCAGCGTCGCTGGAAATTAAGCAAAGGTAAGGAAAAGAAATAAACTTTATAGCTTAGGATCCCGTTCTTCACGGAACAGGGCATGACAACGAGATCGTTTCTATAATCGAAGAACTTCGAGAAGTCGGGTTGATTATAAATTGACACGTTAATAAAACATGATGTTAGTTTACAAACATGAAGAAGGTGAAGAGCAATCATATCACGAACGAGAAGATACAGCTGGTCAACGAGTTGCACGCGCCAGCGAGACGTAACTTTAGACGTAGACGAGTCATTGTATGGGGTTACGATGATCTCTGGCAAGCGGATCTCGTAGAGATGCGACAGTATGCGCAAATCAACAATGGCCACAATTACATACTCACCGTCATCGATGTCTTATCTAAATACGCTTGGGCCGTAGCAGTGAAAACGAAAAATGGAAAAAACGTTACGGATGCATTTTTAAACGTTTTGAATGATGGAAGAAAACCAAAAAATCTTCAAACGGATAAGGGAAAGGAATTTTATAATACAGAATTCCGAAATCTTATGAAAGAATACGATATAAATCATTACTCTACGCACAGTGTAATGAAAACATCGATAACACTGTCCAACAAATTTTAACTTTTCTTCTGTTTTCCGACTCCCACTGGGTGATTCTTATAGTGTTTTGTACGCTGATTACGAATCTGCAAACCGTTTTGCTCCTATACGTACAGTTTTTGAGAAATTTGATTTAAAAAAAAAACATATTTTTCAGATTTAAACCAATTTTCTGACGTAATTATAAAAGATATTGAAATTCTATTTATAGTAAAAGATTCTGTAGACTTCCTTGAATACAACGATACCTATCTTTATTACACTGTAAATGTTTAAGTATGTTTAAACGATCATTGAACGCGGAGGGACCCCAATTTGGCACCAATTTTTTAGGATATTTTTCAATTTATCTGAAAAAGTAGAGGTCCAGCGCAAAATCGAATTATACCATGCGATAGAGCAGATTTTCATCTTGAAAAACTACTCAGAGAAAGTTGCAACATCTATTTTTTTATCAAGCCAGTAAGCGTAATAGCTTCGCGGGACACGAAGTACCGACAGTGGTCCTCCGCGTCAGGACTTAAAGCAACAGCATTAGGCGGGACGCCGAGGAACCATCGAATAAAATTCGATAACCGAGGAATAAAATTCGCATTAGGTAAAATCTAATAAATTAAAAACATAAACGGACGGGCAACTCACATCAATCTCCTCCAACCGGCATCGGATTGCATTTATTGACCACTTAAATTTTCCGTGTATGGTAGACATGGTGATACACTGTTAGGTAGAAGAACAAAATATTCAACGAGGGTTGCTGCGTAACAAAGACCCAAAAAGCAGGTAACCAGGCGCACGGTCCAGGAGTGTAGCTGGTTCACGACCCTAACAATGGACTTTCCAAAAATTTTATTACACCAGCAGCATCAGGGAAAACTACCTGATGCCTAACGGTACTCCACGCGGAGTGTCGCCAAAATTCAGCCTAGGAAGAACCAACCAATAGAATTTGTACGAATACACACCCCCTCTCCCAAACAACCAGCCAATCAGCACTGTCAGAAGAAGAAATAACCACTATATAAGCTATGTAAAACAAACCCCGACAGAACAACTCTCAAAACATTATAGTGGAGACATTCTCGAACAACTCGCAACACTCTCCAAAGGTCATCAAATAAAGCAGAAATATAGTAATTACATACAGTCCACTTATTGTTCACAAACTGAACTCCACAGCAACGTTCAATCGTCGCAAAATATTGTTGACGCTGCGCTGCACATACATACACATCAATATCTCCCCAAATAGGGCCCTCATCTATTTCCTCTCCAAACAGAGCCCTCAAATCGAATAAACCTTCATGATTCGGATTCCAACCTTCGGCCCACATTAACATCTGGCTAAACCGATGGTCTGCTCGCTTCTGGCGCACTTCGATGAATCTTTTTATTGGCATGTTAGAATTTAAATTAAGATGTTTGCTCGATCAAGGTTCTGGGGTAAGTGCCATGCCGTTCCTCATGGTCCTCCTACCAGAAGATGCAAGATCTTCCCCACTCCGTGGCCAATCCTTCTAGATCAACCTTATCTTTTGACACGTGCAGTGCAGCACCATGACTTCGGGTCATCGGCCACACGCGCGTTCCTTCGAGAATCGGCGATCGAACTCCCTATCGCCGTTCCATAAACAAAATATCCGCGACTCTTAGAATTCGTCGCACCTCAAGTATCAACTACCGCCGGCCCACGTCCGATGACAGACATATGCCTCGGGGTATTGATAGCCTAAAGAATCCTAAGAAATCCTTGAAAAGCAGATCAAAGCCCCAAATGCACTGACCCTGCCACGTGTCAACCCTTGCACACGTGCTGACGCTAACAGGCACTAATCCTAACCTTTCAGCTTTTAACAAACTACTAGTTAAAAATAAAATTAGCACACCAAGACAAGTATTCGTTAAAGACTACTTACAATACTGTTCAATAAGTGCCTTAAAGGCAAGTAGTTCAAGTCGCGGAACGGTAGCCATCGTAAACTGAGTAACGCGAAATGAGCAGCGGATAACGAAATGAATAGTGGATAATGAAAACTCATCGGTTTATAAAGCACCGAGAAAATATCCCCTCCAATCCTAATACATCCAAACACTAGACTTTCAGCATCTCACGAAATTGCAAATTTGCAAAAACTCCGAGTCGGGCGCCTCTCTCTCTCTCTCTCATGAAATTGCAAGGTTCGCAAGAACTTGAACTTTGCAAAGAATAACGATTGAATAATTTTATTTTCATATCGCATTAACGGTTTTACAATTTTATTTTCATATTATTACATTAATGAAGTAGGGGGAAGGGTGAGGTAAGGAATAAATTACAGTAATAACGATTATACATATTACTTTACCATATTATTTATTTTATTATATTGTTACAAGAAGTACGGGGAAGGGTGTGGCAAAAATAAATTACATTGATAATGGTTATATACTTTTATTTTATCTTTATAACTTTATGTCTGCGAATTGCGTGGTCTGAGCGGACAGAGAAAATGACACGCCTTGACGTAACACAACAGTATATTTTACAACACAGAAATGTATGTACAGAGATCACAAACACGTGATGCGTGGTCAGCGTGTTCAGACAACAATATATACAAAGCTTAATATTAACGTAACGCGTGGACACTAACTTTACGGAAATTATACTAAAGATTACGATTGAATAATACGGCGTGGACGATAACACTGCGCGGGCTGTCTGGTCAGCGTCGCGAGATCTGAGAAAACTGCGTACTTGTATCGGATTGCGAGAACTGCGTAGTACACGTGCTTACGCGTCTAACGATCGAACAAGAAGAACAAGAATCGATCATGGCGTCGATCGTGCCGGTTCCGCGTGGAGAGGGGACCGCGTGGACAAAGTGGGCCCGAGAGGTGCTGCCGCTATCGGTAACGACGCACCAACGAAGTATTTTCGTTGGCAACTTCGCCGTTCGGCGTAGACTTGGGGAATTTCGCCAACATTTCCCCCCGGCCATCAGCGACTGGTCGATGATGTGGTCTGCGTGTCCGCGTTGTCCTGAGAGGGCTGATGAAGAAGAGCCAGCTTGGTGATGGGCCGCGTGAGCGTTGTGGTGGCCGTCTTGACGGTGACGACCCTGGTCAGTCTATCCTTTCCTGGCATAAGACTGAGAACCCTGGCCATGGGCCATTTCCCTGGGGGCAAGCGTTCATCAGTAATGAGAACAAGAGAGCCTACCTTGATCTCGTTGGACGGATGATGCCATTTTGAGATGGCCTGGAGTCGCTGCAAGTACTGCGTTGACCAGAGTCTCCAAAATTGTTGGAGGCGCTGTTGCAGGAACTGCCACCTTGACAGTCTGTTGACTGCGACGTTGAGCAGCGTTGGCTCTGGAACTGCGTTGAGCGGAGATCCTATCAGGAAGTGTCCTGGTGAGAGGGCTGAGACGTCGTCTGGATCATCGCTGAGTGGTTCCAACGGTCGTGAATTGAGGATGGCTTCAATCTGCGCGAGCAATGTTATTGATTCCTCGAACGTCAATAAAGCATCTCCAATCGTCCTCTTCAGATGGAACTTGAGAGACTTGACCACTGCCTCCCATTTTCCACCCATGTGTGGAGCGGCAGGAGGGTTGAAGTGCCACTGCGTACCATCCTTGGCGAGTAGAGCTGCGAGGTCTTGATTTTCGCGTGTGCTGTCGTTGAACTGCTTTTTCAATTGTGCGTCTGCTCCTTGGAAGTTGGTACCGCAATCTGAGTAGAGAGAGGCTGCAGTTCCTCTTCTTGCTGCGAATCTGCGATATGCTGCGATGAATGCGTCGGCTGAGTAATCGGTGACAACTTCCAAGTGTACAGCTGATGTTGCGAAGCAGACGAACACACAAATCCACCCTTTCTGCGTCCTGGCTCCTCTGCGTTTCCACGTCTTCAGCGTGAGCGGTCCTGCATAGTCCACCCCAGTGTAGGTGAACGGGCGCGATGGAGTGACTCGACAAAGAGGTAGTTGGCCCATCAGTTGATGAGCACGGATCCCCCTCTGCCGAGCGCACTTCACGCACCGCAGGATATGCGTTTTCACTGGAGCTCGTCCACCGAGAATCCAGTAGCGTTGTCTGAGAAAGGCGAGGGTGGACTGCGTACCTCCATGCATGGTCTGACGATGTGCGTGGTCGATGAGAAGTGTTGAGAACCTTGAATCACGAGGCAAGATGACAGGGTGCTTGCCGTCGTGTGAAAGCTCCGAGTGTTGGAGGCGTCCGCCTACTCTGGCGATCCCTTGATGGTCAAGGTAAGCGGTGAGCCTCGTAAATGGGTGCGTCGAAGGAAGCGTTGCTCCCTTGGCGAGTGCAGCGAGTTCATCCTTAAAGAATGTTGACTGCGTGGCCTGAATCCAGTAGATTCTGGCCCTTTCCATATCAGCTGCTGAGATGAAATGCGTGGGCGAAGCGTCCTGTCGTTTGAACAGCTTGTCCACGAATTTGAGGCAAAGAGCGGTGATTCTGAGTAATCTGTTAACACAAGAATATTTAAAGATTAATTCCCATGAATATTCCCTCATAGTGTTTGCCGTGTGGAGTGAGACGACAGCACGAGCTTCAAGGGCGCCCAACTCGTCTGCGTCGACACTGGTCTGCTTGGGCCACGTGTTCTGAGGTTGCGTAAGCCACGGTGGCCCCGTCCACCAAAGAGAGTGCTGTTGAAGCTGTTCTGTCGTCATGCCTCTTGACGCGCAGTCAGCTGGATTCGATGATCCTGGTACATGCCTCCAGTGAAAGTTCTGCGTGATCTCCTGGATTTGGATTACCCTGTTGCGTACGTAATCCTTCCATTTGGAGGGGTGCGTTTAGATCCATGCCAGCGTAACTTCTGAGTCCATCCACATTAATGTCTGAGAAATGGGCATGTTCAAAGTAGCGTGAACATGCCGCATCAGTTTTGAAAGTAGCAGCGCTGCTGTGAGTTCCAACCTCGGGATGGTCAGACGTTTGAGTGGTGTCACTCGCGTTTTCGAGCAGATCAGAGATGTGTGGGTACCCGTGGACGGTGAGTGGACAACGAGGTAGACGACGGCTGCCATCGCGAGGACTGAGGCATCAGCGAAGCCATGAACTTCAGCTGTCGACGTGGTCGTGGTGTTGAACCATCGTGGGATGGAAAGCTTGGCCAAGCTGGTTAGATCTTCCCTGATGCGTAACCATCGTTGAGTAATGTGAAGCGGCAGAATGTCGTCCCAACTGAGTTCCTGTAACCAAAGCTCTTGAATAAGAATTTTAGCTCTGATAATTACAGGTGCAACAAAACCGAGTGGATCAAAGAGTTGAGCTACTTCGGAGAGAATGAGGCGTTTTGTAAACTGCGTGCGTTGCGTAGCTGATATGGTCGAGAAGTTCAGCGTGTCCTGATGTGGAATCCATTTAATTCCGAGAATTTTGGTTGCGCAGTCGTCGAATGAAATTGCGGCGTTGTTCTGATCTGGTGCGAGGTCTTCTAGCAACGATTTGCTCGTGGAATGCCATTTTGCTAATGGAAATCCACCAGCGCGACAGAGTTGCGTCAGCTGATTTGCAACGTCCTGTAGATGCTCTGCTGTATCTGCACCACCAAAAATGTCGTCGACATACCTGCCGTTTTTGATGGGTTCAACAGCAAGGGGATATTTCGACCCCTCGTCGTCAGTGAGTTGCAAGAGTGTTCGGACAGCCAAGTACGGTGCAGCTTTCGTTCCGTACGTGACCGTGGTCAGCTGGTACTGCGTTTCTTTCTGCGTGTCATCGAGCCAGAGTATCTGCTGCAAGGTCCAGTCATCTGGATGCACCTTAATTTGTCGGTACATCTTCGTGACGTCAGTTGCAAACAGATGTTTGTATCTTCGTATCCAAATGAGAAGGTCTGCGATATTCAGCATCAGATTTGGACCAGTATGTAGAAGATCGTTCAGCGAGTATCCTGATGAAGTTGGACTGGAGCCATTGAAAACCACACGCAATGCGGTGGTCGTGCTGCCCAACTTCAGAACGCCATGATGCGGAAGAAAGTACTGAAACGGACTAGTTATTGAGTCGTTGTTCAGACTTACCATATGACCAAGTTGCTCATACTCGAGCATGAACTTGGTGTACAGCTGATTGTACTGGGCGTCCTTACTGAGTCGTCTGAGAGTCCGTTGAAGGCAACTGTGCGCGGTCTGATAAGAATTGCCAAGTGCTCGAGGATGAAGTTTGAGCGGCAATCGCACGATGTATCTTCCAGCGGAGTCTCTTGAATGCGTGGTCTTGAAATGATCTTCGCACTCTTGCTCGTCTGGCGTGAGCAAGGGTGCCGTGTCCTGCGGTGGCTCTTCCTGCGTCCAGAAGCGGCTGAGTAACTCACTCAATTGGCGATCAGTATTATTGACTGTCACTTGATGAGAAGTCCTGCGAATTGTCTGAGTGCCCTCGAGGGGCCCGATTATGAGCCAACCGAAAATCGAGAGTTGAGCGATCAACGGTGATGACGTGTTCCGAATAATATTTGGCTTGATGACTTGCCCGTATGCGTCTGCTCCAAGAATGATGTCCACCGGTCTGGATACGAGAAATTGAGGATCTGCGAGATTCAATTTCTCCAAATGCGCTGGCAGAGCGGGCTGAGATGATGGTTCTGATGGCAAGCAAGTGGTCACCTTTGTAAGCACGTGTGCTTGAACGGTGACTGCGAGTGGTCTGTAATTAGAATGGAGGGTAATATTGACCACTCCATTTGTCTGCGAGGTCCTTGCTCCACCAACTCCGTGGACATCCAATGAGGAGCGTTTCCGTCTGAGTCTAAGCTGATTAACTAAAGACTCTGAAATAAGAGAAACTTCAGAGCCTGAATCGACCAGAATTCTTACTTGCTGCGTTGCGAGGTCAGTGTGCACTCTTGCGAGTGCTGTTGCTAGAAGTGTGGTCCGTGGTCTGCGTGGTCTGAGTGCGTGTGCGGAGAATTTCTTTGATGCGTGGGCTGCGTGGGCTGCGTGGGCGGAGAGCGTGTCGACGACTGCGCCGACTCTTCAGCGAGGTGCCGAAGCTGGAGTGGTCTGCGTGGTTTGTGAAGGTGGCGGAGCCTGAGAGGGCAGAGATGCGGCCGGCTTCCCGACCGGGAAACTCGAAATCAGCACTCTCGCCAAGTCACCACCGTGGAGAGCAGTGTGGTGTTGCTCGTTGCACAATTTGCAACGCTGTGTGGTCCGACAGCTCCGCATGTTGTGGTGCCCCAAGCAGTTGACACAAAGTGCCTGGGCTTTCACCACGGTGATGCGGTCGTCCACCGGGAGCTGCATGAACGCCGGACAAGCAGACAAGAAATGAAGCTTGCTGCAGTGCGCACACGGGTATGGTCCCGATGTTCGGGCTCGCTGCGTGGTCGATGCTCCAGCAGAAGCGGTTGACGTGGTCGGCGTGGGCGAAGTTGATACGGCGTGGACTGCGGCTCGCTGTGGTGCCAGCCTGATGTCACGACTGGCTGGTCGTCCTGACGTGGTCTGCGTGGGCTGAGAGGCCTTCTGTTCCGCGATCCGCTCCAACTGCTCCAGCGTGCGTGCTCGTGCCAACAGGAAACGGGTGAGTTCTTCCAAGGTGGGGTAATCAGTCTGTGTTGACAGCGAGGACTCCCACCGCTCTCTAGTGTCGGTGTCGAGCAGTCGCACCAGGAAACCGAGCAAGAAGCAGTTGTGCGGATCGTGGAGCTGGAAACTCCGCAACGACTGCTGCGTCTCACCAATGATATTAGTCATTTTGATGAGAGATGCCGATCTCCGCTGTTTCATCGGCTTCAAGTTGTAGATGCGGTCCAACTGCGACTGGACATTGAGCTGTTTATTTTCATATCGCTCGTCCAGCAGCTGCCATGCGCGGGCGAACGCGTCCTCGGTTGGAGGCAGACGCTGAATAAGGTTTGCGGCTGCTCCGGTGACTGCCCCCTTTAGGTAGTGGAGCCGATCAACATCCGTCAATTCGTCGCGGTCTTTTATGACGGACGTAAAGGCAGTCTTGAAATCCTGCCACTTCTCATACTCCCCTTCGAACTTCGGAAGCGGAATTTCCGGCAAGCGTGATCGGCGTGGTGCTGGTTGCGAGGTCGGAGTGGTCGTCGTGGGCTGCGAGGGCTGAGAGATCGGAGTCAACCTACGTTCTAACTGCGCAAGGATCTTGCGCGCAGAGAGGGCAACCTTTTCTTCGGAGGAGGCCAGTTTTTGTTTAAAGTACCCGTGCTCGAGCTGAGACACGGGCCACAAGCGGCTCAAAGCCTGATGCTCCTGCTAGAAATTCATGTGGAGCTCCAGGAGAGTGTTCCGCGTTTCGGTGACCTCTTCCATGATCATCTCCAGCGGATCCTTTGCCGCGCTGGCCTGGAGGTCTTCCACGATGGAGATGATCGTGTCTAATCTCTCCTCTTGCACCCTGGCTCGGACTTGCAGCTCTGACGTGAGCCTGGCTGGAGAGCGGGTGCGCGTGGTCTGCGTGGTCTGCGATGCGTCTTCAGGTGCGGTGACAGACGCACCTGATGCCGAGCGAGCGAGGGCAGATGGCCGCATCGGGTCTTCCGGCACTTGTAGAAGCTGCGGCGCTGCTGGCGCTTCTTCTTCCACACTGCCGGCCGACACTTCCGCCTTTTGCGACGTGGGCGAAGTATCGCGTGATTTCGGCATTTTTGTCAGAAAGTTACAGCGTGGTCACTACACTCACTGAAACGTCACTTAGAATTAACGGAGTCGCTATCTCACTATGCCGCGCACTCTTCACAAAGAGTCACTGAGTTCTCGAAGCGTGGCGGACACAAAGCGTAATGGCGGCGTTCGAAACCGTTGCGCGTCACTGCGACCGTTACGAGACCGGGCGTGTCTATCCGGCTCGAAGGACCAAAAATGTCTGCGAATTGCGTGGTCTGAGCGGACAGAGAAAATGACACGCCTTGACGTAACACAACAGTATATTTTACAACACAGAAATGTATGTACAGAGATCACAAACACGTGATGCGTGGTCAGCGTGTTCAGACAACAATATATACAAAGCTTAATATTAACGTAACGCGTGGACACTAACTTTACGGAAATTATACTAAAGATTACGATTGAATAATACGGCGTGGACGATAACACTGCGCGGGCTGTCTGGTCAGCGTCGCGAGATCTGAGAAAACTGCGTACTTGTATCGGATTGCGAGAACTGCGTAGTACACGTGCTTACGCGTCTAACGATCGAACAAGAAGAACAAGAATCGATCATGGCGTCGATCGTGCCGGTTCCGCGTGGAGAGTCGAATAAATCGACCACCGTCCACGTTGCCGCCCATCGAGATTTATATTCGCGGCGCCGCTCTTGCCGGTCCCTGCACTTTATGCGCAGCGCCGCGGCCTCCTCCCACCGCACTAATTTAAATCGCGGTATAATTATGGCTGTTAAGACGAAAAACAACTAGTTAAAAATAAATAAAATTTACACACTAAGGGTAATTATTGAAGACTACTTACGATTATATTTAGCGATGGCCATAAATGCAAGGTTCTCCAATCGTGGCACGTCCATTGTTATAAGAAAATAATGAATAGTAAAACGAACGCGCATCGGTTTATAAAGCACTGAGAAAACATCCCCCTCCAAACTCTAAGACCTGAGATGAGTAAGAACTCCGGTCTCTCTCTCATGAAATTGCAAGGGTTGCATGAGCTCGAAACCCTACAGGCTTATAAAGATACTTGGAAATTAATATTATTTTACTCGTGGAGCAAAGAATAAATTATGTTTTTACGAATAATTATTTATTTTATAATGTTCCCAAGGCAATGTTCTTGTGGATTGTGGAATTATGAACCGTTTATCATCGTAAGGACTAAGCACCTTCTTTTCTTCACTTGCACTTCTAAACGACCATACAAGCAACGTATATAATCATCGAAGGAAATAGTTTTCCTAATTACGTTACTTTTGACACCCTTCACTTTTTTCGTGTCCCGTTTGCCCTCTACGCGCAAAGCATACATTTTCGACCGAAGTCCGACAAACTCAGTCATTATACACCCATTATTTTCATCCTTCATTAATCCCGGTACTTTTTTATTTACTCGTGGCATACTGTAAACATTGTCCTCGGTATAGTCGTTCGTGTCAAACCGATGTATATCGCGTTTCATTACATCGTATATGTCATCACATTCCAGTTCGTATATAAGACTGTCTGTGTCTGTGTATAATATTTTACAAAGATGTTTAAATTTCGGCCAAACATAATCATGATGGAATTCGTACAAACATGTTTTTGATATATCCAGAATATACATACCAACATAAATGGGTTTTGTAAATTTAAGTCCAACTTTCGCATCTCTATTGCGACCAAATGTTCCGAAAATATTGATCTGCTATGAAAATTTGGTTTTGATATCAGGTTTTGGTTTTGTAACTAATTTAACGTCTACATGATTTCTAACGTTCTCCATAGTTTTGCCAAAGACTGCATTATTCATTAATTTAAATAAATTCTTTTCAAAATCATTTTTAGCCGCAGTTCTAAGTTGCGTGTTTAAATTAATGTATTCGCGAAGCCATGGAGATTGTTTAAATTCTAAAACGCGATGAATTACAGAAACTTTTAAACCATGATTTAAGCATTGTTGAAGATTGCGGTAATGGATGATGTAACGTTGCTTATCCTGAACTGTAGCGAGTAGTTTCTCATGTTTGGCATTAGGAGGCTTCTCGCGTATTGGGCAAAAAGATAAATCTGCATGCTTATCGTGTAATTCTAGCGGGTATTTCAAATCGACTTCCAAAATATATCCAATGTCCGAATTTTCGGATATCGCATGAATGTTAAAAGTTTTAATTTCATTATCGTCTAACCACTTAAACTCGCCGTAAGGTAGATATTGCGACATTGCCCATCCATACAAATTATTAACGTCGAAATAAACTACATATCGCGATGGTTTTTCGGAATTGTACGAATCCATGTATTTATTATTGGCCTTTGCGTATCGATTAGAACATTGACTTAAACCACCACGTATGCCGCGCTCTATGAAAAGTAGCATATCGATATCTGTCAATAATTCTAATTCGATACGCGTGTGCTGCAGCATTGCATCCCACGTAAAACCGGGTAAAGTATAGTAATATGCAGGATCCAATTTGTAACTTCTCAAACAGCTGCTTCGAAAATTTTCAAAAATGTCGGCCAATAATAAAACGTCTGTTTTTAAATATAAATCGCTATATTCGCCAAGTGTTTTTATATTAAAACTGCGCCAGACTTTTATCGCGTGGTCATAATCCTGCTGTGAAACTGCACAGTCGCTTAGTTGATTATAAAATTTCTCATATGTCGGCAATGTTGTCTCATTCAGTTTCGTATAGTCGGTAACATAATCGTATGGAAAGATGCCTTTTCGTGTAAGCAAATCGAATTTTATTTCATCCAAAAAATTGAATTGCGATCGTAAAATCGTCATATCGTCTTTCTCTAAATACGAACTCAATTTATCTAAACTTGAACTTAAAAATTTGAATGAATCTATAAATCCAAGCGAAATTTTGTAACGTTTCACAATCGTTGAAAATGAAATATATTTTTCTTTTGCAATTGGCAATACTGATGTTGAACTTTCGATAATCGTTACTAATTCTTTTATTACAAAATGTGCATCGTATCCCGATAAGTAATGAAACGCTATTGGTATAAAACGTTTATTTTTATAATTTAAATTACATCCCTGATGAGCAGGTCCTCGGTAACGACCAGTGAAATGGCAATGATCTCGAACTTTTGTGTCGTCCATGTCGAACGGTTTTTCGCAAATATAACAATGCGTTGCATTCATATAATTTTCTCTTTCATCACCCGACAAATTTGTCATAGGCACAATCGTATTAAATAATGGTGCAATTTTTCTTACAAGGTTCTCAAGTTCATTCACGAACCATGTAGCAGTCAGGACCCCGATACGTGCGATACTCGCACACCGATGCGTTGTACGAACAGTGAAAATAATATCCCACACTGTATGCATCGTGCTGCTGGTATGCATTGCAGTGTCCTTGATTGATGCTGCTGTTAACCTTCTTAAGCAAGCATTCGAAATCGGCGTACACGATGAATGGATGACGTTCTAGGTGGCAAAAACTTTATTAAATTATCCTCATTTGACGGTAGAATGATTGCACAGTCGTTCATCTTCGCGCAATCCTTCGAATGTTTCAATAACTTTTCTTCCGCACAAAAGTAGTAAACATAAACAAAGTAGCTGCATTAGTACAAAAGAAAAAACGTATATACTGAAATATATCTTAATGTTGTGATACAAGCCTGTCACAAATATAAGTTTTATGTTCCTTTTTACTGAGCTGGCTTGAAACAAGCCGGGACAGATTTTTAATCCATGCAAAGTAATGCACATTATGGTTGGGGGTTTCAAGCATCAGCAGGTTAACGTGACGAAATCTTTTGTTGGTGGTAAGTGAAAAACACACTTTTTCATATTCAAGTCCCAGAAATAAACGTTTATCGAAACATCGTTTTGACGCTCAAATTTCGGTATTTGATTAAGCGTTACTGGAAATACGATGCCCTCCAAATTTAAAACGGTGTTGTAGTTGGGATATGATGATGGTCGATGTGCATTCACATGGACGGGATATAATGCTGCAACTATCGATCTGACAAAACATGTATCATCGTCAACTGCCACATTTACTACCGCTCTTTTGTCCTTAATTGTTTTTGGTATGTCGGTGTAACAACCAGCGTGCATCGGATTGCATTTATTGATATTTAACATCAAATGCAGAATTTTCGATAACGCCCAACCGCTGTCCCGTTCCTGAAATTCTTCCAGCAGTGTTAAGGTTGAGTTCACAACGTATTTGTCATACCAATCGTTCAAGTTCGATGTAGGAAATAATTGCTTATTTTTCGCAATCAAATTTTTCACATCGCTTTTATTATTAACGGTAAACTCCCCATAGAATACCGTATTCACTTTTATGCATGAATGATTTTGGAAAACTTCCGCTAGACGTTGGAATACTATTTTTCTAGCATCTTCCAAAAAGTTTCGTGAGTCAATATGCTCGGTGTTGATTATAATTCCTGTAGTTATCCGGTTATGGAAAGCTGATTCTATGTCCTCCCAGATAAGAGATGATGATGATGCGTGTGATTCAGCACCTGTTCTCCCTTGACCTTCACCTATTGTTACAGATCCGTGTAACTCTGCTCTTAACGATTTAAATCTCATTTAGATCACTCGTTGAAGTAAGGGTGATCTGCCATGGAAGCGGGCCAAACCACCTCAAAATGAGCGTGTTCCTTTGAAAACGCTTTCAGGAACTCGACGACCTCAAACAGCAGCCCGACGAGGCCCTGAAAGAGTTTTCAAAGGAACACGTTCATTTTGAGGTGGTTTGGCCCGCTTCCATGGCAGATCACCCTTACTTCAACGAGGACTGCCACTCCCAGATGCAGGACGCTTACTCAGACGCAAAATCATTGATAGCAAGGCAAAGGGCCAAGCTCACCGTTCAACTGCCCGCTCAACAGGCTGATCGACCGGCAAAGACACCAGCTTAATCGAAGCTTCCGGACATCGAGTTGCCGCGGTTCAACGGTAGCTATACCGACTGGCCGTCGTTCATCGACCTATTCACGTCGGTCGTGATCAAACGAGAGGACTTGGACGACGTGCAGAAATTCTATTACCTAAAGGGATGCCTGCGCGGAGAGCCGCTCAAAATCATAGCGAACCTCTGGCTCACAGGGCCCTCGCTTGGTTCGGCCATCTCCCAGCTCAAGAGTCGGTATGAGAACAAGCGTCGGCTCATCCAGGCTCACCTGGACCAGCTTGCGTCGCTACCGGCTGGCCCTTGATCATGGGAACTGAACAAGCCAAGAGCTTAAGTCAGCTCATCACGACAGCCTTGGAAACCAGAAACGCAGTACTCAACCTCACCGAGTCTGGCACCCTCGGTGATTGTATGCTGATCCACCAAGTATGCTGCAAGATGGACCGGACCACCAAGGAGAGGTGGGAATCCTCACTTGGAACAACAACGGAATTCCCGAAGTTCGATTCATTGGTGGACTTCATCACTGCACGAGTGAGGACCCTCGAGTCTCTCAGTGAAGATCAGGCCAAGGCTGCTCAACAGAAGCCAGCACCCGCAAAGCAGACGGTTCAACCAACACAACTTCGCAGACCCGCTCACGCCGCAGTAGCTGCAGCTCCAGCTTGCCAGTCCGGTCCTCGAACGGCACTAGACAAATCATACCTGGAGCGGCCATCATCGTTTGAGCGATGTGATTGCTGTGGAGGGCAGCATTACATTATCGAATGCGAGCGCTTCCGCAATATGACGTCCAACGAACGAATCCCATTGTGAAATTTGTGACCCTTTTGGGGGTTCATTCTATACAAAACGGGGACGTCGTCAAATACAATATATCGTTGGGCGCCAGCCACTGATTGTGGCAACCGAAAGCAACAAAAAGGAAAGGGGTATGGGGCGTTTACACTGGAGGGTTCGCGGGCACTAACGTCAGTACAATTTCGCGGGGGAGTGCGCAGGGAGGAAATAGTGGAGGACAGGAAGGTGCAGGGTCGGGATGGGTTCTCGCGGGGTCTCTACGTTACGCGTGGTTTCCAAAAATAGGGGTTGACAAAAAAAGGGGTTCCAAAACGAGAAGGGGGGTATCCGTTGCCAACTCAAACTATACAAGATCTCAATAATTAAGGAAAAGGGCTTACCAGCGCCTCACTCACACAAATTCACTCTATAATCCTCTATAACTCTCAAATCGCAATACAAAATCTTTACTCTCGGAACGCTTCTACAATGATAGCCTAGGGCTCAATAATTCGATGCCCAGCACCTCTGTTTCAACTGTCTGGGCAGACACAATGTACGATCATGCAAGTCCACTCAAACGTGTAAGCAGTGTCGGAATCAGCATCACACCATGATTCACGAAGGAGGGTTATTTTATATGCTACCACCACCACCAAAGCCCAAATCACTGCCACGTAACGCTCAAGCTCCAGCCGGTTCATCAAAACATGCCTCCTCATCCGCTCGAACCACCGAGTAGGAACTCGGTGCAGCCGTCAAACCGCCAGATCACAGAACGCTCCTCGCAGGTTCCGAAATCTCGTTCATCTCCGAACAACTCACCCGCCTGCTCAACCTTCGGAGACACCGATCATCCATCACAATCATTGGTGTTGGTGGAACAAAATCAACTGAAACAAAGGGTGTGGTCACTGTCACACTCCAGTCGATGCATTCACAACAGGCTGTCTGCATCCAGGCTCACGTTCTCACAGCCGTATCGACAATCCTGCCATCGTTCTCAATGAGAACTCCGGATTGGCCTCACATTAGAAAATTGAGGTTGGCGGACAATGATGTTTTGACACTTCGACCAGTCGATTTAATGATTGGAGCGGATTTCTACGGAAGGATCATCAAGCCAAACATCATCAAGGGCTCACCAACAACACCAATTGCTCAACTCTCCATTTTTGGATGGCTCGTCATTGGCCCAGTCAACGAATCACACTCAAATACTAATTATTCACACTTTGCAGTTGCTCAAGATGACCAGAGCAATCTGCAAGAGCTGCTCACCAAATTCTGGGTTCAAGAGGAGTCACCAATGGACGTTCCAAGCACGCTCACACCGGAGGAAGAAGAATGCGAAGCACATTTCTGTGCGACTCACGCTCGTGATCACACAGGAAGGTACATCGTTCGCATTCCACTCAAGGCACCAGCATCGCTCTTAGGCAATTCACACAAGATTGCTCAAAGATGTCTACAAAGCACGTTGCGACGATTCTCCAAGGATTCAACATACAACCAGCTCTACGTCGAGTTCATGAAAGAGTACGAAGAATTGGGACACATGGTAAAGGCTCCAGATCATCCACGGAATTCACCAAGAGAGGCTGAGAACGTTGGGCCTAATGGGGAGATGACCTTGGCACATGATGCTTCGGCATCAGGAGGGTTGAGGGTCTCTTCTGACGGTTCAACACCTCAGACCTCTGGTCATCTCCAACCATATTATTTGCCTCACCATGGAGTTCTACATCTCGACAGTTCAACAACGAAGCTCAGGGTTGTATTCAACGGATCAAAAGCGACGACATCAGGCAAATCAGTCAACGATTTAATGCATACTGGTGCTAATTTGCTCTTGAATGTTACAGATGTTCTAATTTGACTTCGCCATTATCATTACATTTTTGCCACAGATATCACAAAAATGTATCGCCAGGTAGCAGTTCACAAGGATGATTGGGATCTCCAGCGAATTCTTTGGATCGATGAAGACCGCAATGTCATCCCTTACCAGCTCACAACTGTCACGTATGGCACAAAGGCGGCTCCCTTCCTGGCGACACAAGCACTCATGCAACTTGTTCACGATGAGGGTCATCGATTCCCTCTGGCAACGCCTTCGCTCACACATGGCAGATATGTGGACGATATCTTTGGAGGAGCAGACTCAATATCGGAACTTGTGGAGGTCGTTCAACAGCTGATTGCATTGTGCAACGCGGGCGGATTTCCACTCGCAAAATGGCATGCGACTCACCCAGATCTTCTACGGGCTGTATCGTCTTCCACACAATCGTCAGTTCCCATATCATTTGACGACTGCACTACCAAATTACTCGGAATTCAATGGATGCCTCAAACTGACGCATTCGGCATCTCATCAACCTTGACTGATCAACCAAGTAAGTGTTCAAAACGCCTCGTATTGTCCGAAGTGGCTCGGATATTTGATCTATTAGGTTTCGTCTCACCAGTAATAGTACGAGCAAAAATGCTATTACAAGAACTCTGGCTACACAAGATCAATTGGGACGATCCATTACCGTCTCAAATTGTATCACGATGGTTCATGATCAGAGAAGATCTCAAAGGTTTGGCCAAACTAACAATTCCTAGGTGGTTCAACATATGGAACAATTCAACTGTAGAAATTCATGGATTCTCTGATGCTTCTCAACTTGCCATGGCAGCAGTGATTTTTATCACTGTTAGCTCTCCGTCCAACAACTCAATGACGTCACTTGTCTGTTCCAAGACAAAAGTTGCACCACTGAAGAGGCTCACAATACCAAGATTGGAATTGTCTGCAGCACTCCTATTGGCAAAACTCACAAAATATGTTCAATCAACGCTCAAGGTGAAGATCAATGCAACGCACCTGTGGACGGATTCTCAAGTTTCGCTCATATGGATCAAATCGCAAGCATCACGTTGGAAGGATTATGTTCGGAACAGAGTCATTCAGATCCAAGAACTCACTCCAAATGCGCATTGGAGGCATGTTCCAGGTACTTCTAATCCAGCCCACTGTGCTTCCCGAGGCATTTCGACAGATCAACTCCAACGACTAGAGCTTTGGTGGAAAGGTCCTCCATGGATGACTCGAAATCAAGATCATTGGCCAGAGCAAAAGGAATTCTCAACTTTAACCAGCGAGCTTGAAGTGAGACCCAATGTCTCACTCTTTGCTTCAACTGAAAAGCTAAGTTATCATTGGTATCTCATTTATAAATATTCGTCTCTTATTAAGCTGTATAAACTGACTGCACTTTGTTTCAGGTTTGCCTCACGGCTTAAGAGAAAGCTCGAAACTCCTCCTGTGATCATCATACCATCCTGCGACATGGAGAAGGCGCAGCTCTTCTGGATTCACGCGACTCAACACTTGTATTTCACCAGCGAAATCAAGATGCTCAATTCAGGCTCAACCCTGCCTGCAACTCACCCCTTCAGTCGCCTCACCGCCTTCATCGATTCGCAGGGAACAATTCGAGTAGGAGGAAGACTCACCAACACAGCGCTCAACAGGGATGAAAAACATCCACCGATCCTCCCACGGGACGCTCACCTGTCGAAGATCATCATTGAAGATGCTCACAAGCGAACATTTCACGGAGGAACGCAGCTTACGCTCGCATACATTCGACAACGGTACTGGATCATCGGTGGCAGAGCTCCTGTAAAATCTCATATCTTGAGATGTGTCGTGTGTGCTCGTCAGAGGGGGATTCGTGTTCGTCAGATGATGGGTCAACTACCTCTCTCTCGAGTCACGCCATCACGACCATTCGCTCACACCGGTGTCAATTATGCTGGACCGATCACAATGAAGAATTCAAAGGGAAGAGGCTCGAAAACGATCAAAGGATGGATCTGCGTGTTCGTATGTTTCTCCTCATCAGCGGTTCACCTCGAGGTTGTCAGCGGTTACTCAACCGAGGGATTTCTGGCAGCCTACAGAAGATTTTCGTCACGAAGAGGGATCGCTCACAAGTTGTACTCTGACTGCGGTACAAATTTCATTGGAGTACAGGCAGAGCTCAAACGCCTGTTCACGTCAAGTTCAAAAGAGCACCAACAGATCGCATCGATTCTGTCAGCAGACAGCACTCAATGGATGTTCAACCCACCAGCTGCTCCTCACATGGGAGGAAAATGGGAAGCGGTGGTAATATCGATCAAGTACCATCTCAGGGGAACTATTGGTGAGCTCTTATTAACCTTCGAAGAGTTTTCCACTCTCCTCACACAGATCGAAGCGGTGCTCAACTCACGACCATTGGAGCCGCTCAGTGACGACCCCGACGACATCTCTGCGCTCACCCCTGGACACTTTCTCATTGGCTCAGCACTCAACACGATACCAGAACCATCACTGCTCGACGTCTCACCAGGTAGACTGTCTAAATGGCAGCTGATTCAGCAAAGGGTTCAACACTTCTCGTCTCAGTGGTCTCGACACTACCTGCAGAGACTTCAGTCAATTTCAAAGTGGCACCATCCGTCTCACGACATCAAGACAGACTCGTTGGTGCTGCTCACAAACGAGCATCTTCCACCAAGCAAGTGGCCACTCGCAAGAGTGACCGAAGTTCACCCTGGCAAGGATGCTCTCACCAGGGTTGCAACTGAGAAGACTGCGACCACGACTCTCGTCCGATCAATCACCAAGCTTGTCATCCTGCCTGTCCACTTCTCTTTAGCGAGAAGTTTAACATTTCTGTTAAACTATTTTTCAAACCAGTTGATAAGTCCTTTTCGAGTTGCAATCGTTCTATCATTAAATCAATGCATTGATTGCATTGCGCGAGACATGCGTCTCGGTCGTCGTTACTACTTATGGCCGCAATACGTCGGGGTAAAAGTTGTTCTATACATGCAAGTTCGTTCAGTAATATTGCCTTTTGACCACTAGGATGATCATTGTTACGATGCAATGTCCTACGCAAGGAACCTTCTTTGTGTGTTTCTATATCTCGCCGTCCTTCGACTGATAAATCGCCCCCCATTTGTAATCGATCGTTTATCAATTCAATGCATTGGTCACATTGCATCAAGCACTCACAACGCTCATCTTCGGTATTGATGTTTATTACCCGTTGCGCCAATAATTCGGCAATGCGTTCGAGTTCTCGCAGTAACGTGGTCTCCATTTCTCTTTTTCACAAACGCGTTAAGTATTCATGCACTTCTGATTATCAAACTACATATGACACACTCTTTTTCACAAACGCGTTAAGTATTCATGCACTTCTAATTATCCAACTACATATGACACACATCGCCGATTTTCTCCCATTTTTATTAAAGTCTCGATCTCATACATAGAGAAAAAGGTTCAATCTGTGCTAATGATGATAGCACCCACACATACACGAATTGCAGTGTCAGATTTACTGCGTCAACATAAAAACTGCAAAAATAGTTGAAGGTTATGGGGATGTCATTGATGACGGTGTTTAATTACAGTTCAATATTGCAGCGTCAGATTTGCAGCGTCAACAAAAACCTCATTTCCAAGACGTAGAAAAAATTCGGGTGGGGTGTTATTCATGGTCATGGGGTGGGGGGCTCATAGATGTCAAATTTCAGTTCAACGTCATGGGGTGTTATAGGTGACGCCAAAAATAGTTCAAGGTCAAAAGGTTGCTAGGCCGGTTCTAATTCACTTGCGTCAGCATTTTTTTTTCTGACTCAGCAGAAATATGATACCCCCCCCCCCCCCCGCCCCCACCCCGAAGGCGTCAAATTTCAGTTCAAGGCGGGGGTGGGGGTGGGGGTATCATATTTCTGCTGAGGATGTCAAATTTATGCTGAGTCAGCAAAAAAATGCTGACGCAAGTGAATTAGAACCGGCCTAGCTCCACTACTTTTATTTACAGCTTCTTTCATCGCTTCTATAGACCATTCTCCTCTTCTGGTTTTTTTCTTGTAAGTTCTGACCATTCTTTAAGTCCAAGCTAAGAGTTACGAAATTTATTTGAATTAAATTATAATAGAGAACGATAATGTTGCTTAATCTCATACGAACAATTATGGTATGGGGAATGATGGGGTACCCCATTATTCCCCGTATCAAAGACCCCATCTTGTCTGAAACCATCATTTTTCAGAAGCTAGTATATTCTTGCAATAAATAACAAAATTCCTTAATCTTAAACATCTTACATTAAAGTAAATAAAATGAGGACTATGATATTGCAAAAATAGTGGACTTACTGTTTTTAAATATACACTTATTACGAATCTGTTTGTTATAGAAAATAAGATCAACGTAGCACGCGAACTGTTTCGTCAACAGGAACAAAAGACACGTGCTCTCCCACTCGTTGTAGATGACGACCTAATTGTTTTAACATAATGGCTCGCTATTGGTGCATTCATCATATGCCTAGCATCTTTCGATTGTCGTTTAAGTACGATACCCCATCTTACCTCGCTTCCCCGTCATGCCCCATTTACCCTACACGGTCTTGTCGCCGTTTGTGTGACTTTCGTTCTATACAACATAAACACTATGACACTGTAATCGATAACATTCCACCGCTAGTCATTAATTAATATTAATATAACTGTTATTACTTATATCTTTTTTTGAAAATATTACATCTATGTATATATTTTTGTTTCAGAACACAAACGCAACAAATATAAAAATAAAAAAAAATGGAACAATCTGAGAACAATTGTAAGTATTATTTCAACTTTAATAATGGCAAAAGAATACAAGAAAAATTTGAAGAAACCTTGGAAAATGCATATATTGCATGATTCAGAAACATGCCTGTAATATATATATACACATTTCTTTTTTCTCTTTCAGATCAACAGATGTTTCGCGACTTCCAGCTGCTGCTGCAGCAGCAGTAAGAACAGCATCAGCGGCAAATGCAGCAGTAGTTGCAGCAACAACAACAACAACAAATGCAGCAACTGAGGAAGGAGCTCCTCCCTCAGCAGCAACAAGTTCACCAACCGAGGGAGGAGTTCCTCCCTCAGCAGCAACAAGTTCACCAACCGAGGGAGGAGCCCCTCCCTCAGGAACAAGAGATGCCAAATAAAATAAATAATGATGAAGCGAAGCCACCGCGAAGTATGTATCATTTATAGTATAAATTATTACCTCGTACAGAGGGATACAATATTGCCCTTATCAGAACATCTCTGTTGTTCAATCTAATAATTTCAATTTTACATTACAGAGAGAGGAGTAGCGGCTGGCGTCACCCGGCGCCTAGGGGGGTACCGCGGGGAAAGGGGATGGAGGTAGGGGATTACGACGAGGAAATATCGTATATTTAAGTTTTTATAATTAAAGTCATTTAAAAAAAACTGGAATTCGTTGTTCTTCTTATTTATTAATCACCGGTATTTGATCCTTACTTAACCATTAAGAACGGAAAACCACCTTACGGCATCCAATAAATATTGCTCGTTCCTCTAATTCCACTAAAAAGTGTGAAATAAAATAATTTTTAACAAAAAAGAAATCCAACTTCGAAGTGCACTAAAAAGTGTAAAATAATTTCTATTTCATTTATACCAATATTCCATAGCTATTAATAATATCTACTTAATCGTTAGACAGGATATCAAATACATTTCAAAGTTTTCGGAGGCGGCGCGAAATTGAAAACTTTTCTTCTACTAGGAAGATCCTAGTTCAGGCGTCGGCAACCTATGACAATTGACCCATTTGATAATTTCAAGTAAACAATATTCAACGGGAATCAACATACCCATTGCGGATTAACTATACTGCAGTTCACGAGAGACCATACTTAAGGGGGTAGACACGGCGCGTGACCTCTCCGATTCGGGACGTCGGTATTACAGTAGTTTTTTCGTTAGGCCTGGTGGAGCCACTTGCGTGTTTTGTTAGGAACTTGAAAGGTTTAATTCTCAGCTAGCGTGCGCGCAACACGATCTAGGAAGGCAACAGCGCCTCAAGTATTTTTACAAACACATTCAAACGCTCATCTCGCCAGAGGCATCGCGACGATATGCCTGAAGAACGAAAGCGAAACATTGGCGCGCATTTAGAGTGAGATGTACGGTGATCATGCCAACCTTCTTTCAACCCAAATGATAGAATTGTCCCGCTCCGATAAATTCTGACTGAGCAAACGCGTGGATTTTACATAGTGCACCGTAGCACTCCTCGCTGCTGAAAAATATATACCTACTCTGAGGAACCGAAGGAGCGTGCAATCTGAGAATTATTTTTAGAAAAAGTTATTAACTTTTTTAAATAAATGTTTCTTAATTAATAAAAGTGTACAGGATACGTCATGCAATTGGGACGGGTTATATCTTGAATTTCATAAGAGATAGGAAAAAGCTGTTTATGTAAAAGTTCAATGGTATGATAATGTCTATTCTTCTGTGATTTCATTTTCTTCGTGAATGCAACGATGCACTCAAAAAATGGAAATCCACTTTTTATTTAAATGGGATTGCATTTTTTTTTTACCTGTGTCAACTCCTTGAAACATTCTGCATCAAAAAGCACCATGGTACTATTAGAACTAATAAATGGAGGGACCTCGGGTCTATACAGTAAAAGTTGAATATATGCAACAGAGATTGGGACCCAGACGATGCATGTATCCAGCCGAGGTGTCGAAACTCGGATTACATGCGAAGGCCAGCCAAGCGTGAACGTAGAAAGGGACAGACAGTGGAGGAGAGAGAGAGAGCTCCAATGATCAAAGGAAAGAGCCGAAACGTATCGGTGTGACTAATACTAATTCAATTATAAACCTTTTTTATTTTTGACTGTTTTTTACTGAAACTTGTACTAGCGCATTGGTGAAATTTTTCTGATTAAAATGATACCAAACCCGATATAGTTTGAATGGGGCGGGGTTTGTTATGGGGCGCTGTGAAAAATCCAGGCGGACGGCAGTCAAAACTTAGCGAAAAGGGACAATCTCAACATTCAGAATGAGAGAAGGACAGCATGAATGTAGTGCGTCTCACTCAGCGTTCGGGCGTTGTTGCCTTTTTCGCTTGCCTTCGCAGCACAGTTCGAGTGACGTAATCAAACTGACGCTTGATTCTGGCTACGATTCCAGATCGGCAGCCTTTCTACTTAGACGCCATCTTATAACTACTAGCTGAACTAAATTTGTCACGTGACTTGCTCTGTATTATCCAGATACTGGCGGAACTCGTCTGTGGGAATGCTTTTACGGGAATACACTTTTCGTCCTTATATGAGAAGATTTTGATCTAAATAAGGGTTCATTCGAAAGAGGAAGGTTGAATGCATGGTGGTCTGGTCACCGTTTTAGTTACATAACTGTTTTAGTGACCTAAAAACTATTTGAAATCTGCGGATGTATTTTGATGATTCTTCCTCTACTTTGGACACTCATATTATTAAACATGGACATAAGCTCGTTAAACCATGACCAGACCGCCCTGCATTGGACCTTCCTCTTGAGAATGAGCCCTCACCCAGCCTAAATCTTCTCATATAAGGACGAAAAGTGTGTTCGAGCGTTAGTTAAAATTTAGACGGTTTATAAAACGTGCCTGATAGGGACCACCGAGGTGTTCTCTTCGGAGAACGAGATAACGTCTAGAAGTGTGAGGAGACGAAAATGTATCGCGTTCAAAAAAGTTAGTCGTCAACGAATCTCGGTCGCGATCGGTCAAACAATGATACCTTTATACCGCGTATTCGAGGTGAAACAGTTTTCTTGATTACGCAAACTTCCAATAATACACTATCAGATCGACTAAAATCTTGTCGTCAACAAACATCATTTAACGTCTCTCACGACGGCTGGACGTCTCTCTGCGCAAGAGACTCCAACGGAACCTGGTTTCCGTACCATCATAATTGGACGTCTTTTCGCACGAGAGACTCCAACGGGAACTGTTTCCCGAAAAAACCACTATCACGCGATTAATCAATCGCTGATGGGCGCCCGACCTCGTGTACACGAAATCCTTCATAACACACGCGACACACTCACACACAAAACACATAATCCAAATTCAAGGGTTTTTTACGCCTTCGGGCTTTTTCCCTTTTTTAAATAACATAATCAAGGGTTTTTTACGCCTTCGGGCTTTTTCCCTTGTTTGATACGAAAATAAACTATCACTTTTTATACCAGATTAATTTTGACGCATTATTTAATAAACCTGCTCCGATTCATCCTAAACATCCGATCAAAACGTAAAATAATTACGACAGTTCCCCGAATTTCCACCCGGCGTTATCGCTCTCGACTGTTTAGAAAACTCGAGAACCGAAACTAAAGGGGGAACGAATTCGAAGAGAGTTGAGATCGAGAGGACAGGCATTCTCGTTCCAGCCTTCGAACATCGATCATTCGAAAACGCTTCGAGTTGAACGGTTTCGATCATACAAAGTGTATTCCCGTAAACCCCTTTTTAGGCCCATTTTTGCCGGTAATGTCACCTCGCTGCATTACCCGCGTCTACCCCCTTAACTTGCGTAGCTCGCTAGGTCTAGGGACACTTTTAATAACGTGTGTGATTCCCCTCTACAGCTTGCTTCTTACTTTGCGATCATATAATTTTTTCTTTGAAAAATAATAGGAATTTCATTGTATCGCGTATCTTTACCATATCATCATCGGTTATCAGTTATCGAATGTCATATATTTCTGTCCACCATTTATATTGTTACGTCCCTAGTTATAACCCATCTTCGTCTTTCGCCATTCCAAAGAAGTCTTGCTCTGGAATCCGCGAAGCATTAGCGTTTTCTCGCTTAGAAACGCCCGCGATACGAAATCGGGGAACTCGCGGAATGCGATGGCAAAAACCCTTTGCTTGCAGGTTTTCACAAGCAAGAAGCGTGACCTACTCCCCTTTTGGGAGTATAAGTTATCGGCGCAACGCAAGTATGCCAGTTCCGTGATAGCGTATAGCAGAGACGAAGTTCTGCCCGTTCGTGACCCGCAATAGATCCGCGTGTAAGGCTACTCGAAACCAGGAAGATCATCGACGACGTGCTCGGCCGACGGTTCAACACGAGTATATCGCCTTGGTCTGAAATAGCAGACCCTTAATTGGACCAGCGTCCAGGAGTGCACCCGTGTGCTGTGCAAGACCACCACCAACCGCTTGTATCTCCAAGGTTGAGTCGTAGCCACGCGCCGCGAGTCTAGTGTACCGTCCGAAACGCGAAGTAAGTGAAAACCAAGACCTTTAGTGTGAATGACCAGCGAGTGTTACGAGAACGAACGAGTGACATACAGCACCTCAAGCCAACGAAGGGTATGTAAATACAGAAACAGAATATATAGACATCTACATTGGAGACCCATATATGAATTACGATTATTGAACGCCCATCCTGTATCCTAAACTGCCCGCAAGGACGGCCAAGGTACGCCTTAGCGTTTTAATCGGCAGAACCCGAAGAACGTAGTAATAGTAAAATAACCACCCTTAAGGTGGGACGTAACAATATGATCGCAAAGTAACAAGCAGGCTGTAGAGGGGAATCATACACGTTATTGTAAAATGTCCCTAGACCTAGTGAGCTGCGCGAGTAAAATATGGTCTCTCGTGACTTGCAGTTGTTGCGTGTGGATTTGGAAATTTTAGGGATTTTCGGATGTAGAGGATACATGGGTAAGGTACCCATGGGGCGCTAAAGCACCCTGCTCGCAAGGTGCGGAATGAGTTTAACAAACCACTGTTTACTGTTGATTGAATATTTCTAAGTCCAACTCTTTATTAAAATGTCTTATGATTTATAAACGCGTTTGATTTCAACGGTATGAGAACAACTTGTCTAAATCGAGCGACAAAATTATTCTGAACGTTCTACGCTTGGCGGAGGAGAACTTCGCGCGTCGTCGGTCGATTCTCTTTCCTTGATGGATCCTGGATCCTCCCTCAGGATCATCCCTCGCCCAATGGTGGAGGAGTCCACTCCGTCCTGCGTAGGCCCCTTCTCCTGGCCATGGTCCACCCTCAGGCGCGTGGAAGTGGAGGCGCTCCGCCAAGACGCTAGAACGTTTCAGCGCACATGTGCTACGAGAAAGCGTGGGACCCAGAGAAAATAGGAAAAGACAAGACCTTGTACTTGCCAAAGGCAACTCTTGAGGAAATTTACGACCCTCTCAGAGTGCATGAATAGACAGGATATCGGAAAAGACTTCGTAACTTTTAAGGACCTTCGTGACTTGGTCGAAAACAACGAATTCGATATGGTCTATCATAAATTAATCTTTCAGGAATTTTAGAAGTGAAGCTATCCCATTCTTGGGATTTCCAGCCCTCCCTCAGCTCGATCACCCATGTCGAGCGGTTTACAATTTAGGCTTTGTCTATTTATATAAGTGTACATACGCGCAGATGGTGTTTGAATTTCGCTCTTGATCTTATAACCATCGATACGAAAGGTCCTCGACTGATATTCGAGACATATCGATACTACAGACTATCGATAAATATTCCCATAGCAGTGTCGCCATACCACTCTAAACATATTCACGTTGTTTGTTTCACGTTACACAGTATATTGTTGCGTGCGCCGTTCCAGATTATAGGGATTTTGGGATGCGAGAACGGTGCCCGTGGAGCGCTGAAGCGCTCTGCTCGCGGCGCGGCCTTTAATAAAACAAACACTTTGCGTTTAACAAAAATGAAGTTGTATTAGTTTATTCTTTAGACTTTATCTTTTCCAGAAAAATGTATCAAGTAGGGTTGAAGCTCTGAATTGATCTGAGCTTGGCGGTGAAGATCTTCAGTCGATGTTGGCTGTCATCCTCTCCTCGCTGGATCCTGAATCCTCCCTCAGGATCATCCCTGGTCCAATGGTGGAGGAGCCCATCTCTGTCCGGAGGCGGTCCCTCTCCCTGGCTTTGGTTCACCCTTGAGCGAGTGGAAATGGTGGTGCTCTGCCAAGACTCGAGAACGATTCCGTGCACACGTGTTAAGAGAAAGCGTGGGATCCAGAGAAAAACGGAAAATAAAAGGTCTCGCGCTAGCGAACCGAGACAATCCTTGAGAGAATTTACGACCCTCTATAAATAAACAGGATGTCGAAGAGACTTCGACAACTTCAAGAACCAAACATGATTTTCGTTAAGAGTAATGAATTATCTCATTCATTATCTACAGTCCGTAATAAATTAGTCTCTTAGAAATTTCAAGTCGGACAGTTTTATTTCTCCGGATTTCCAACTCTCCCCCAGCACGATCACCCGCGTTGAAAGTTGTACAGAGTCTTGTCTATTGCTTGCTTAATCGTTTGAATTTTGGCTCCAAATTTATGAGCATTGATATAACATAACGTAGACATGCTGTAGCCATACTCTTATGGCATTTTCGCCATATTACATTTCATTCAACTCCTGCGATTACAGGCTTGCAGCTAGATTTACACGATACTGCACTCATACATACAAGCGAGGATTGCAACAATACATATGCCACAGTAAAAACGTGATGCAGGCAATGTATGCATTTTCGTAGGTTTAGTGTATTATTAATTTACTGGTATCATATTTTCCAAGTGTGGAAATTACAGCAATTATTTCAAATTATTCCTCTTATTATTATTCTTTTTTATTCTACAGACTATTGTATAAAACATATAGTAACGGTATATGCATGTATGTTTCTTAAAAGTGAAAAGTTTTAACTCAAAAGAAGGGTGGGCTGAAGAATGATAAAAAACACTTTATTCTATATTTTATGTTATTTTATTTTATTTAAAAATAAAAAATTATTGAGCTGTCCCGCCCCTTCCTCCTCTTCCTCCTCTTTCTTTTTTTCCTCCATACATAGCTTCTCGCATCTTTTGTTTTACTTTCTTGACCTGTAATATGAAAAATAAATATAAATATTATGTTAATTACAATTCATAAGTTTGATTGAAACAGTATACTCATGCAAATGCTGATCTACGCTAATTGATCATAACTGATACAAACGCAAATTTTTTGGACTCTCGTGCAATTAAAGTGTTTATGCATTATCGCAGTATGATAAACTACATGGCAAAATTTATACATTCTTTAAAGTGTAGAGAGTTCAAACATTAGGATCATAGCTGTGCAACTATATTAGATATCAACATGTCTCAATCCCAGTTTCATTCGGAAGTAGTCAAATTTATATGAACACCAGAAGTGTCATAGCCGTATATTTATGATTATAACCAAAATTAATCTCGGCGTTTTAACTTGCTAAACTGGAAAAAGTCAATAGATCTCGCCAAGTAGTTTATCATATTGCTATAATGCCTAGACGTTTTCACACTTTCATGAGAATATAAGGAATGCGTAAATCCAGTATGATCGTTTTGCGTGAGACCGCCTACGTATCTACGTCCTATGCGTTGCTGCTAAGTTGCCGAGCACCGACAAACTGAACGACAGAGGGGCAAGGGGACTGTGTCGTTTGCTTCACCTAATCCCCTCCAAGAACCCGAAACTTAAGAAGTCAGCAGTCACATTGCATAGGCGTAAAATTTCCATATTCGCAGGGGATACATTTAACTATATAAACATGCGATTTTTTCTGAATATTAATGAATTTTTTATAATACTTGTTCTTGGCAACAGTTGTTATTATGCAAAATTTATGAAAATTACATTATGGAAAGTGTAAAAACTCTCCTGTTTTTTTAATAATGTAAATCAGACCCTCAAATCTACGTCTACGTCAATGCGTCCGAATCTCATTCTGTTTCAATGTCTGTCCTTAGCGACGTTCGTCACGCGATAGATTTGTGGATGTAAGGGCTTCGGCCAATAAACATAGTACGTGTGACTAGAGGCAGGTCAACGAATTTGATTAGACGACAACTTAGCAGCAACGCATAGTATTTACCTCTTTTATATATTTGGCTGCGAGGTCTTTAAAAAATTTGTATTGCTCGCAAATTGTCGAGCGGGAACTCATTGCTGACTGGCTCTGGTCACGCGGGGGAGTCCTCCTTTCTGATATACATCGGGATCGGCTCCGTTCCCGTCGGGGAGTTTCTACTTTGGCACTCCCGGCTTCGCAGATTTTTTTTCTTTATTATCTATCTAAAAACGAGTCGAAGAAACAGTGTAAGTACTGCATGTGATTTGAAAATGCAGTAGAAGAGTACACGTTTATGAAGTTTGTACATTCAGGTATACTATAGGCTTCTTTTAGTCAAAATTTAGCACAGTTAGGGAATCTGTAGATTTCTAAATACTGGAATTTCTACTTCTGAGGTTCAGAAACTGTTTAATTTTCATCGCTTGTCTTCAGTTTTAACTAAAGGAAGCCTATATTGCACCTGAATGTACAGGATGTGAAAAAACGAAATGTCACGGACCACGTGGGATGATTGTACACCTCTGGATCGGTGGAGATCTGTAAAAGAAAGCGCTCGCAAAATTGATCTTGACCCATAAGAATCTAAGCATAATCTAACTAAGAAGTATAAAATAATTTTTAACAAAAAAAAAAATCCGACTTCAAAATGCACTAAAAAGTATAAAATAATTTCCATTTCATTTATATCTGTATTCCACAGCTATTAATACAATCTACTTAATCATTAAATAGGATACTAAATATATTTCAAATTTTTCGGAGGCGGTGCAAAATTAAAAATACCCGAACAAACGGTGCTGCCAATAACGATTTGATTGTGGTATGGCAAACGTGGTAATTAATAAGTCGTAAGAGAAAAATTATAGGTCCGGTTGAAAACATTTGTAATTGTAACGATTGTATGAGAAATTGTCAGCACTCCTGATGGACATGCACTATACTGCAGTTTACAAGAGACCATACTTAACTCGCGCCGCTCACTAGGTCTAGAGAGATTTTTAATGATGTATTAATAATGTGTCTTAATAATGTGTTATTCCCCTCTCCAGCTTGCTTCTTATTATACTTTGCGAACATATAAATGGTGGGCAGAAATATATGACGTACGATAACTGAAAACAGGTGATGATATTGTAAAGTTTCATGATGCAATGAAAATCCTATTATTTTCCGGAAAAAAATGATGTGAACGTAAAGTAAGAAGCAAGCTGTAAAGGGGAATCACACGCACTATTAAAAATCTCCCTAGACCTCAGTAGGTCACTAGCTGCGCGAGTTAAGTGCGGTCACTCGTGAACTGCAGTATAGTTAATTCGTAATGGGTATATTGATTCCCATTGAATATTGTTTACTTGAAATTATCAAATGGGTCATTTGTCACTGGTTGCCGACACCTGAACTAGGATCTTCCGAGTAGAGGAAAAGTTTTTAATTTTGCGCCGCCTTCGAAAACTTTGAAATATATTTAGTATCCTATTTAATGATTAAGTAGATTGTATTAATAGCTGTGGAATACAGATATAAATGAAATGGAAATTATTTTATACTTTTTAGTGCATTTTGAAGTCGGATTTTTTTTTTGTTAAAAATTATTGTATTTCACACTTTTTAGTGGAACGAGCAGTATTCGAAGTTTACTTGCAGGGACAAGTTCGAAAAATCGCGATCGGTATATTCCTTGGAGGGTAACCCTAAAGAATAGGCTTTTTATTATAATAACAATAGTTATTAACAATAAGAAGTTACATAAATTTTGGGAAATCGGATCATCGCGGAATGATCTACGAAATGTGAAATCCTTCATCGCAATCGGTGCATTCCTTGAACCAGAACGTATTTTGCAATAATGAAAACCGTTCGGAATAAAAAAATGCGAAATGTTTTTATAACGGGACCAATCGGAAGACATATCCTACAAGACGCAAAAGATTTCATTCCGATTGGTCCATCCGTCTCGGAGTAATCATCGAACGCACATTTAGAAAAAAAGTCGTTAGGAATAAAAAAACGCAAAATATTTTTTTTACGGGGCCAATGGGGAATTGTACTGTACAAGATGCAAAAAGTTTCATTCCGATTGGTCCATCCGTCTCAGAATAATCGGTGAACATACACCGCACGTACATGAAATAGTACGTTTTTTGCAATAAAAACCGTTCGGAATGAAAAAATATATAATGTTTTTTTAACGGGACCAATCGTGGGACATACTTTAGAAGATGCAAAAGGTTTCGTTACAATTGGTCCATCTGTCTCGAAATAATCGGCGAACAAAGGCAGAAAAAATAAAAATAGTTTTTCACGAATATCTCGAAAACTAAAGGTTTCCGTTAATTATGCATAACGAAAAAGTTGCTTAGAATCATGCCCCTGATAATATATTAAAGGATCATTGAAGTCATTGTACGTTGAGATTAGAAACTTCCCGTTTTTTTTGCAATAAAAACCGTTCGGAATAAAAAAATTCGAAATGTTTTTATAACGGGACCAATCGGAAGACATATCCTACAAGATGCAGAAGATTTCATTCCGATTGGTCCATCCATCTCGGAGTAATCGGTGAACAAAGCCAGAAAAAAAAAATACTCATCGAATTGAATATCCTCCTCCTTTTCGAAGTCGGATAAAAATATTACTGATCGAATTGAGTATCCTCCTCCTTTTCGAAGTCGGATAATGATACCAGGTCGCATTTAATGCGAACAAAAATTCAGTTAATGCGAGACTTGCAAGGCTTTTTTCGATCCAGACATGGATCGAAGCATGTAAGTTAACAGAGACTTGGGTATAATACTGCGGATTTATCATTACATATACGAAGATATGAAAAAGCAGAATAAAGTGCAATCAATACTGTTAAAATACTTAAAAAAATAATAAACATGTTTATGCTATTATAATATAATAATATACGTATTGTTACGTCACAGGGAGGCGGTTAAAAACTACTCGGTATCACTTCCACACACGTTCGTTTATTAAGATAGTAGTTGAAATTAGGATAATGGTTGAAATCTCGCACAAGAACTAACTACAAAGCGATCGTGACCCTTGCTACGAAGTCGCCTGGCGCAGAATGCCCGCACGGATGTGGTTTTTATATTATACAGGGTGATCCTCTCGCTAGAGGACACAAAGGAACTGGCGACAATGAAGCCCTTGACCGCACCATGAAGACACATAGAGTTGTCTCGGCCCGGGTAGATCCCCGCTGGCACGTGACAATACGGACCTCTTTATGGTGCGGTCAAGGGGTCCATTGTGGTCAGTGTTCCTTTGTGTCCTCTAGCGAAAGTATCACCCTGTATATGAATATGTTGCGCAGTTTCGTTTGCAAAAAAGCAGCCCAGTCGTCGGATTCTTGTGTTTCTACGTGTCATCAGTTTTATGAGCTGCCGTATCGTGGGAATAGGGAATACAGTGTGTTATCTCCGCTAGTCAAGCTAGCAGAGGTTCTCATCTAACATGAAAGGTTTATTTCAACATTTTTATCGTATATTTTCTTTAACTAAGAACCAACTCCTATATTTCAAGTATTCAAGTATTCCGTAATCATTTTAAACAACAACTAACCAGTTCAATTTTTTTATTGTGCTAAGCTAACGTGGTGCCGAGCCGTTCGTTCGCGACCTACGTCAAGCCCTGCTTTCGTAGCCGACGCTGCCGTCAAAAACGAAGCTTCAAACAACATTTTCGCAAAGGAAAATGTTATTCAGAATCACCCCAGCTACCACCCCTTCACAGAGTGAAAATGAGTTCTGGGACACCCTGTATGTGTACATTGCCCCCAAAAATGTGTAATCTACAGGGATGGAAAAAGAACCATTTCGGAAAAATCAGTGCGGCTCCGGTACCGAAACCGCTTGCAGTTTTCTCATTACCGATTTTGTTTTGTTTTGTTGTCTGGCATGAAAATAAACACGCTTGCATTATTGTTTGGCTGTGCATTATTGGAACAAAAATAGTCATTACCAGTATTCCATTGAACGGTCACAGTTGCAGTGTAAAAACTGCTTTTCTTTACATATTCATTAAAAATGTCCGATTCGGGTAGTGATTCTGAAACTGCTACACAACAACCTCCTGCCAAGAAACGGGCCGTCAGGCTACATGAATTTATAAGAATTTATTTTAATTACGATGAGAACACCAACGTTTCGATTTGCAAGATTGATGGCTGCGGAAGTGCTATTAAAGTAAGTACCATTTTCGTTTTACCTCCTGTTATAAAAAGTGTATCTGAAGTACTTGAAAAACCTTCTGCCATAAAACAATTTTGCTAACCGTACCGTATAAAATGACGTAAATTATTATGCCGTTGTAGTCTCAACACGCCACCAATCTTCAGAAGCATATATATACAAAGCATCCAGTACAACATGGTATTATCACCATGAAGCGTATTGAGATGCTGAAAAATAAGGCCAGCTCATCGCCAAAGGCACGAGAAGCAGAAAATTCATCCATAGGTGTCCTCAGCAATTCACCACCCGCATCTAGCTTCAGTTCTTCAACCTCCTTCGTGCAAACACCATGTGTTCTTACTGAAAATCAGAGTCGCAAAAATAAAAAGAGGAAGGTCAGCAAGGAGCCCGTCATCACCATTGCCATGGATAGAGCCTGCGTCATAGACGCACTGGTGGAAATGACGACTGTCAATCAGTGATGCCAGAACCGTGGGACGTGGGACAAATTTTTACCCTCTCCACGACGTCCCACGACGTCCCAGTGACTCCCCTACCGCCGTTGTTTCATCTAACACAAGCGCGTTGTCCCACGTGTCCGTGTGAGCTCTGCGGGTTTAGCAGAGTTCGGCTGCTCTCGTCATTTCTACGTTATCGGCTCGATGCTCAAGCCGCTAAAGCACGTGGCAGCAGCATTGAGGAATCGACAAAATAATATAATTTCGTCCATGGCAATATGGCTGAATTAAGAAACCAGGAGAATCAGTTCGAATCCCGATTTTACGGTTTCAGTTCTGATTCTTAATGTATTAACGTTTTTTTAATACATTAATACTATGAAATACATTAACTTGGGAAGCAATTAAAAAAAGGAGTTGAACTGCATCTTTCTTTGATATTTTTTTTATTAATATTTAAGTAATTTCTTCAATTAGATATTACTGTTATTCTAACTATTACAATACGTAAATCCGAAGACATACGAGGAAAATTGGTTAGGTTAAATTGTAAGGATATAAAGAAATTTCAATCTTTAACGGTTTGTTAGTTTTATTTCTTATTCCTTACAACTATTATAATTTTATTCTCTGAATGGTCATTACAATGAAAGATGGATTAGATACAATTTGATTCCTCATTTAATTTGTTATCTACATATCAGGTTTCTTGCAACTATTGCACCTGGTCCACGCTTATACGATATTGCATATTTTACTTACCTATAATACAACAAATAATATAGTGATTACCATAATACAATAGAAAATGTTAAGCTTGCTATAAACCTTATTATTTTTTTGTGTACTTATGCTGCACTTTCGCTTCGTTGTTTTATAATGACTGATTTTTCTTTTGAATGAAACTTCCACTAGCGTATTGATGAAATTTTTCGATTAAAACAAGATCAAACACGACATAATTTGAATTATAGTTACTTTATATATTTGCATTAGGTTTTAAATAAATAAGTAAATATAATGCAAATTATGTCGTGTTTGGTCTTATTTTAATCAGAAGAACCTTACAATTACATTGGTAAAAGTTTCATTTAGCAAAAATGAAAAATAAAAAAGTTATGGTTGAATTAATATTGTCTCACTCAAATGTTTTTTTTCGGGCTCTTTAATTCTCGGACCTCTTTCTCTTTCGCTATTTGTCCTTTCTACGTTTTCCAGCATTCAAGAACTCGCTCGAGCTGTGTCGTTCTGCCAGCGTCAGACACTGTCAGGAGAATCGGGAAAATCCAGCAACATAACACATTCTATACTGAAAGAATATACTAACTTATCCGTCTAAAAAAATGTTAATAAATCTGGCAACAGATTTATTTTCGGACTGCTTTTCTGAAGTAAACAGAATTTTACCATTCTCCTGTACGGATCGTGTGTAGTAGTTTGTAGCAAACTCAACATATTTTCGATATTATGTAGAATACACAACCGATCGAAAAATATTAAAAATCCAGGATATTTTGTGTCGTTTTTTATACGCTAAAGGCGATTGAAATGAAATACATAAATGACTAACAGTGAATAGTGTAATAAAGGTGATCGCTGTTCATCTATTTCTTTTCTACGATGTATTTCTTCCACAAGAGACGGTTTCCTAACAATTTACAGTACAGTAAAACCTGAGTATATGCAAGACGTTCGGTCAAACTTCGACACCTCGCTTGGATATAGGCAATGTTTTGATTCGATCTCTCTGGCTTTTCGTCTACTTTTAACATCAATTTTAGCAAGTAATTACAATTCAAACTATATCGTGTTTGGTATCATTTTAATCAGAAAAATCTGGCCAATGCGCTAGTAAAAATTTCATTTAAGAAAAGTCAAAAATAAAAATGTTTTATAACTGAATTAGTATTAGTCACACCGATATGTTTCGGCTCTTTCCTTTGTTCATTGGACCTCTCTCTCTCTCCTCCACTGCCTGTCCCTTTCTACGTTCACGCTTGGCTGGCGTCGAGATTAGACACCTCGCTTGGATCCCAATCTCTCTTGCATATGAATATCCAGATTTTACTGTACTGTAAATTGTTAGGAAACCGTCACTTGTGGAAGAAATACAGGATTGCCTTGAAATAAGCAAGTGGTCTCTGCTTCGAAATAAGCAACTGTTCGGTCCCGAGCCACTTGCTTATTTCAAGGCAATCCTGTACATCGTAGGAAGGAAATAGATGAACAGCGATCACCTTTATTATACTATTCATTGTTGGTCATTTATTTCATTTCAATCGCCTTTAACATATAAAAAACGGCACAAAATATCCTGGATTTTTAATATTTTTCGATCGGTTGTGTATTCTACATAATATCGAAAATATCTTGAATTTGCTACAAACTGCTACACACGATCTGTACAGAAGAATGGTGAAATTCTGATTACTTAAGAAAAGCAGTCCAAAAATAAATCTGTTGCCAGATTTATTAACATTTGATTAGACAGATAAGTTAGTATATTCTTTCAGTATAAAATGTGTTATTCTGCTGGATTTTCCCGATTCTCCTGAAAGTATCTGACGCTGGCTCGAGCGAGTTCTTGAATGCTGGCGAACGTAGAAAAAGACAAATAGCGAAAGAGAAAGAGGTCCGAGAATTAAAGGGCCCGAAAAAAAAACATTTGAGTGAGACAATATTAATTCAACCATAACTTTTTTATTTTTCATTTTTGCTAAATGAAACTTTTACCAATGTAATTGTAAGGTTCTTCTGATTAAAATAAGACCACACACGACATAATTTGCATTATTTTTACTTATTTAGATATAAATAAGTAAATAAAAATTATAATTCAAATTATACCACGTTTGATCTTGTTTTAATCGAAAAATCTCACAAATGCACTAGTAAAAGTTTCATTAAAAAAAATCTGTCATTCGTCATTACAAAACAAGGAAGCGAAAATGCAGAATAATTACGCAAAATGAGATAAGTTTTTAATAAGGTTAACAGTTGATACTGTATTATAACAATTACTAAACTATACTTTTATTTGTTTCCTAAATATATTACAGAAAGGTAAAATATTCAGCATCGTATAAGCGTGGACCAGCTGCAACAGTTGCCGGAAACCTAATGAAATATGTAGTACAAATTAACTAAAAAATCAAACTGTACTTTTATGTCTTCCATTTTAATGACTATTCACAGAATAAAATGATAATAGTTGTAATTAATAAAAAATAAAACTAACCAACCGTAAAAAATTGAAATTTCTTTATATCCTTACAATTTAACCTAACCAATTTTCCTCGTATTTCTTCGCATTTACGTATTGTAATAGTTAGAATAACGGTAATATCTACATAATTGTAGAAATAACTTCTATATCACGTTCTTTTATTATATGTACGTACATACATATGTGTATATATAACACTGAAATATTTAAAAAAATATCAAAGAAACATGCAGTTCAACTCCTTTTCTTAACTGCTTCCCAAGTTAATGTATTAAAAATGTATGTTTATGTATTAAAAAAACGTTAATGCATTAAGAATCAGAACTGAAACCGTAAAATCGGGATTCGAACTGATTCTCCTGGTTTCTTAATTCAGCCATATTGCCATGGACGAAATTATATTATTTTGTCGATTCCTCAATGCTGCTGCCACGTGCTTTAGCGGCTTGAGCATCGAGCCGATAACATAGAAATGACGAGAGCAGCCGAACTCTGCTAAACCCGCAGAGCTCACACGGACACGTGGGACAACGCGCTTGTGTTAGATGAAACAACGGCGGTAGGGGAGTCACTGGGACGTCGTGGGACGTCGTGGAGAGGGTAAAAATTTGTCCCACGTCCCACGGTTCTGGCATCACTGCGCTCAATTGCCGCCCTTTTTCTGTGGTAGAGGACTTCGGCTTACGAAAAATCCTCAACCCCATTATTTACGCTCTTCGCACACAGTATAGCATCAACGTGGGTATCAATCGACATAACATTCGGGACTTTGTCCATTACGAAGCTCAGCAGTTGAAAGAAAAAATTAAGAATGAGATCCAAGGCAGAATGTTGTGTCTGAAGCTAGATTCCGCCACAAGATTGGATCGTTCCCTTCTTGGAGTGAACATTCAGCTATGCAAGAATGGTCGAATCTGCCTGAGGAATCTTGCCGTAAAAGGGCTTTTCTTACGACAAACGGCTGAAAATCTGAAAAGAGAAGTGCTTACTGTACTCTCTGATTTTCACATAATCTCAGAGCAAGTATATAGCATTACCACCGACAATGGCCGCAGCATGATAAAATCCATCGCTCTCCTTGGTGAAGAGGTATCAGTTGCGGATTCTCAAGGATCAGAAAAAGAGGACATCGAGGGCATCCTTGCATCTGAATTAAACGATGCCAACGAAGAAACGCTGGAAAACACTCTTTTGGCGGTTGCGGAGGAATGGCCCAAAGTTATGGAAAACGTGCCACAAGTAGAGCCGGCCGTGGGAATTATTGGTCAGTGTTGTGCAGCGCACACATTGCAGTTTGCCGTGTGGGTTGCACTTGGCAAGTTTCAAGAGCCGATCTACAAGGCAAGGAATATTGTGAAGAAGCTGCGCAGCCCAATAGCTGCTGGCGTTCTCGCAGGGTTGGGACGCAACAAACCTCTACTTGACGTGGAGACTCGTTGGCACTCCACACACGACACGTTAACGAGTCTGTTATCTGTGCAAAATGTGTGTACGCAAGTTCTGATGGAGGCCAACAAAAATAATAGAGGCGAAAATGTAGTATTAACGGAGAGTGACTGGATAACAATAAAGGATAGTTACCACTCTCCATCCCGCCAAGGTTTCAACAAAGAAGCTTCAGTCCGAGCAAATTACAGTCGATGACTTTTTAGTAGCATGGTTGCGATGTAAAATAGACACAAAGAAGGTGAAGTCTGCCATTGCCATAGCCATCCATGCTGCCATGGAGAATAGAGAAGAGGTTCTTCTGCACTCAATATGTGTGGCCGCCGCCCTCTACCTGGATCTTCGCTTCAATGTTTATTTGTCAGCTGATCAGCGGAAGCGAGCTGAAGATCATTTAGTTACCCTGTGGGTTAAACTAAACCGCTTACGTGATGGTAATAGTAACCACAGTGCCACTAGCTCAGCTGACAGCTTGGTGTCTAACGAACATGCTGACAATTCTGAGGATGATGGAGACGAGGACCCGCTTGAACAGTTACTGCGGCGCAAGGAAAAAGCTGTCTTTGATTCTAAACCTAAGAAGCCGAGAAATGGAGACATTAGAAAACTTCTCCAAGACTTTTCTATGCGTCCCCGATTACGCCCTGAATCAGATAATCTAATGTTCTGGGAGACTATGAAGGAGACCAATCAGGAACTGTACCGCCTTGCGACTACCGTCTTAGCTGTGCCCATGACACAAGTGAGCGTCGAAAGAACTTTCTCCCAACTGCGCTTTATTTTAAACGCCTCACGCACAACGATGTCAGCGATATTCTTTTTGTTAGGTGTAACAGAACCTTTCAAAAGAAAGAATGATTAATTTAGATTGCGGAATAATAAATAGATAATAATGAAATTTATATAAATAATATACAGGGTGTCACGTAACTGGTGTAAGAACCGGAAATGAGGAATAAGCTGACACGATACTAAACAACAATTTCCTTCACACAAATGTCGAATGGGGCTTAGCAGTTGGACAGTGTAGTTTATAGCATAATATATAATAGTTATAACAATATTTAATATAATCATACATACAATGTTGTAATACATGCAACGTTCCACTATGCATTGGCAAATCCAGCGAAAAAATATATATTTTGTTGTATCATTTCAAATTTGATTAAATTGCTTCTTCTTTTAGTATTATAATTTTTGCTATTTGAGAAATAACGGTCAACTCTCCTCTTTAGAAATCCTACCGCTATCTTGATGTTTTTGAGAAATATTCAAAGCGTTAACTTCGCCGCATGCTTATGTACAAAACAATTACCCGAAATCGAGGCAGTATACTCCGACGGCATTAGTTATCATAAGTTCAGTGCTGTACGCTGAGTGAATAAGACGTTGTAAATGATACGGCACCATCATAATACGCTACTCTGTTCTATGAGATTGTAGTGGCAGAAACGTAGGTCAACCACATTGACAACGACTTAAATCAAATCATAACGCAATATACGAAAAGTTAACGCAGACCGAGAATTAGCTTTGCAGAATTGCTAGACAAGTGACAGAAACTCAAAAAGTCTGTTATAGTACCAGTTTTCAGATAAACATTTAAAACTGAAACCGATTCTCAGAGAAAAAACGATAGTTGAATTTTAATGCGGTTCTCTTATTCCATAATCGGGAATCGGTTCTGAGTGACAGAACCGGTTAGGAATCGGTTCTAGTGCCGGTCCTAGGATAGATATTTAGAGCGGAACCAGTTCTCCGAAAAGACCCGACGGGAAGTTCTTAGGGCGGTTCTGTTATGGAACCGATTTCATGAATCGAAACCGGTTCTAAGTGACGGAACCGAATAAGAATCAGTTCGGAACAAGCCGATTCGGTTCTTTTTCCATCCCTTGTAATCTACACAATGTCCGGTCATTTTACAAAATGCCCACGTTAAACACATTGCTCGTAACACCTTTCACATCTAATAGCAGATATTTCTGCGATGATTCCACTTGCAAAAATTTATGGAATTTGTTATTGTTAATAACTGTTGTTATTGTAATTATCCAATAAGAATGGTAAACCATCTTACGGTATCCTGTAAATACTGCTCGTTCCACTAAAAAGTGTGAAATAAAATAATATTTAACAAAAAAAAATCCGACTTCGAAATGCACTAAAAAGTGTAAAATAATTTCTATTTCATTTATACCAGTATTCCACAGCTATTAATAAAATCTGCTTAATCGTTAAATAGGATACTAAATACATTTCAACCTTTTCGGAGGCGGCGCAAAATTAAAAATACCCGAATATATGATTCTGCCAATAACGATTTGATTGCGGTATGGCAAACTTAGTAATTAATAAGTCGTAAGAAAAAAAATTCGAAACGTTATAGATACGGCAGAAAACATTTGTAATTGTAACGATTGTATCAGAAGTTGGCAGCACTTCTGATGTACATGTATACTGCAGTTCACGAGAGACCATACTTAATTCGCGTAGCTCACTAGGTCTAGGGAGATTTTTAATAACGTGTATGATTCCCCTCTACAGCTTGCTTCTTACTTTGCGATCATATAAATGGTGGCCAGAAATATATGACGTACGATAACTCATAATGATATGGTAAAAATACACGATACAATGAAATTCCTATTATTTTTCAAAGAAAAAATTATATGATCGTAAAGTAAGAAGCAAGCTGTAGAGGGGAATCACACACGTTATTAAAAGTGTCCCTAGACCTAGTAAGCTGCGCGAATTAAGTATGGTCTTCCGTGAACTGCAGTATAGCTAATCCGCAATGGGTATGTTGATTCCCGTTGAATATTGTTTATGTTACGTTGCGCGAGGGCGCAACGTAAAATTGCGGGAGTTTAATTAGATGTCAGATTATTTCCTACTACAAATTTCTGGGCGATGGGGGCATCGCTGTCACCGGTCCTAATCGTTTCTGACGCGTTAACGTCCTCTACCATCAGGACAATAAAATAAAATAGAAGACGGAAAAATTTAGATTTAGATTGTTTTCCCGTTGAGTTCGTCAGTGCTCTGGGTCCCGTACGGGTCGCTCCTTGAAACTGTTACGTCCCGTTTTGCGGGGCGTGTATTATATGATAAATAAGATATACGGGTTTTGCCGCTTTAAGCGCTAAGGCGCACCTTGACCTAGCTTTCAAAAGATAAAGGATATAGGAGGGGAGTCCAGTGATCAAAATACGCGTATGTGGTTATTCGAACATGTATGTATATTCTGATTGATTTCTATTACATACCCTTCGCTGTCTTCGGGTGTCGTCAACAATTGCTTTCCTTGCACGCGTCGGTCACTCACACTCAAGGTCTCGCTTTACACTTAGTTCGCGGATTCGACGGAACACTAGACTCGCGGCGCGTGGCTACAACTCGACCTTGGAAGATGCAAGCGGTTGGTGGTGGTCCTGCACAGCACACGGGTGCACTCCTGGACTTGGTCCAATTATGGGTCTGTTATCTCAGACCATGGCGATACACTCGTGTTGAACCGTCGGCCGAGCACGTCGTTGATGATCTTCCTGGTTTCGAGGTAGCCAAAACGTGGGTCGCGAACGAGCAGAAGTTCGTCTCTGCTTTACGCTATCACAGAACTGGCGTACTTGCGTTGCACCGATAACTTATACTCCCAAAAGGGGAGTAGGTCACGCTCTTTGCTTGCGAAAACCTGCAAGCAAAGGGTTTTCGCCATCGCATTCTGCGAGTTCCCTGATTTCGTATCGCGGCCGTCGGTAAGCGAGAAAACGCTGATGTTTCGCGGATTCCAGAGTAAGACCTCATTGAAATAGCGAAAGACGAAAATGGGTTATACCTAGGGACGTATCAAAACAGTGCGTTGGTGTGCGTGGATTTTAAAGTTAGAATAGGTATTAAAGTGCAAAAATAAATAAACTGGTTAGCGTGCAAAGATATATATATAATTCAAAACTATTGAAATTAGAAACAAATTTGAGATATTGATTGAGACTTTGGTGAAAAATCTGTTCATTAACTAAATCGAAATTCTATAATTAAAATTTACAAGGGTAAAGATGCTTATTGTACTATATCGTAGTGACTATCGTTTAAATGAAATTCACTTACATATGAATAACCTTTGACTAGCATTAGGAAAAACAAACAAGAAAAATCGGGGGTGTCTACCTGCGAAGGTGCGACCTGAATGAAGGAGGCTCTCACAACCCGAAGGCTTTACAGGTCGACCCTCGATTAAACTTCGTAGTCGAAGCAATCGTTTCAAAAATTAAACAAAGAAATACGGATAATATATGTTATAAACGGTACCTGGTTGCGATATTACGGGACGATCTAAAATGAAGAAGACTCTCATAACCCAAAAGGGCTTCTTAGATCGCCCGTTTTGCCTTATTGTAACCGATCGCAATGCCGTGCTCGAGTAATTAGTAAATGACAGGCTTACCGTGACGATGTTTTATACAACGTAGGAAAAGTCGCTTTTAGATAGATGATGGTTCGTTGAAAAATCGACGAGAGATCTGGAACACCAAGAGGGATGATAGAATTTTTCGTAGCACACGCACTTGTCGCGCACGCGATTGACCGTATTTATTGCAAGGAACAATTACACGAGTTGAGAAATTTAATTAACGACGCGAATGAATTTAATTCGAAAATAATCGCGGTCAAATCGGATTGAAATACGAAAGAGAAAAGATAATAATTTAAGAGTTTGAAAGCTTTACATGCGCGTCACTGAGTCTTTGCCGCGTATTTGGTGATTCACCCTCGCGACATTCTGCATAAGGATAGGACTTGCCGCGCAGCTAATTCCTCCAAGTACTACGACAACGCTTTCTCTTGACGCACGGGCTTCCGTCACGCACTTACACGATTGCTCGACGAAGAGTGATCAAAATCGATCGCGATCCTGGTCGGAAGGGCGCGTCGCGAGGACGATGTCCTGCGTGGGGACATCTCGACAAATCATAGCGCATGACGGTAGCGTCACGTGCGTCGCTATTGGTTGAGGGTGCGTGCTAGGCGAATTCCTCTAGATCATGCTTTCTCTTTTTCTTGGTGTTCTGTCTTTGTCTAACGGCTTTTCGGTGGTTCTACGCCGTACGATTTCCAGAATATTCTATTCTCATCAATAGTTTCGATATTAAACATAAGAATGATATAATTAACAATCTAATGATTTAAATCTGAACATGAATTATGAATATTAAACTATTATGTGTAATTAACGGATTAGCGATCATGGAATTTCTGATTAACAATCAGCTCTATCCATAATTATTTTGTTCGCAAAGAAACCGATCAGCAATACGAAATGCGGTGGTAACGCAAGTTGTTCGTTAAAAATCATAATAGCATACGATGATTTAACTGATAATTTCAGCAGTATTCAATTGTTCGATATTCGAATATTCATTCCTGTACTTGTAGCGAACTTTGTTCGAGAACGTTCTTTCTGTTCAAAATTGTACCGTTGGGTCTTAGTTTCAGGTAATTCTTGGAATTCGATACAATGACTTTTATTACCCCGTATGACCCTTCGTCTCTAATGTTGCACAGCATCGCGAATTTATAACTACAACAGTCAAGTACACAATAACAATTTTGTCAATCAACCACCATACGGTCTTCTTGTCGACCGTAATGAAAACACTGCAATTTAATTAAGCCTGTTCAATATATTCAGCGTACCTGGCAAGGATTAACAACTAAAAGAACGAATAACCAACCGTTTATTATACTAATTTAGAAGCACGACCATTCACGGTCAATAATATAATTCACAATTATACGGAAATCTACTAAACTGGTCGGAGGCATAGCTTGTCACGGAAAAAGGCAATCGCTATTCAAGAACTCGGAATTTCCAGATAGTAAAGAGAATTTCTAAGGAAAAGGTTCTAAAACTCAGGACGTTGATTTTAGAACTCGTATTGTCCACAAAATTCGCGACACGCGGTTTACAATCTTTTACGGGTACTTTCACTTTCTACAGATATCTAGTTGGCCTAAACGAACGCCTAAAACCTTTTGTCAGATTAACTCTGCAGAACATCAAACTTTCATTCCGTGTCATAAACAGGACCCCCTGCCGAGCATGTGTCTTGTGAGTTATACCAACCCCAACAGGGTTCGAACCGTCTTGCGCTCTGTCCCAGGTACCACCGGTCACCAAGACCGTCAGAGCCTTCACTCGCTCGCATCTGGCAAACAGCCTATACCTGAGTCATCAATCGCTCTTACCTGGGAGTTATCGCCGGTTCTGTGCAAACACGCACCTTAAGACTCCCACATGCACCGCAGCCTGCTGGGTTTTCCGGCAGCTTACATGGGAAATGTCCGGCGAGCTGATTTGCTGAACACTTCAGCCTATCGCCAATAGCTAAATTCAAAACGTTTACTAATTGGCCCTTTTGGTCAACGCCTACCTCGTCGGACTACCTCTCTGCGGCTTCTTGCTGGACGTTTTTGACACGGACATTCATTCGAACACGAGTCGTCAGACAATTCACAAGGTCTTACCGGATCAGTCTTCGTCAGATTCGAGCCGTGAATAATTCGAACTTAGAGTCCACGGGATACTTCGATTCTCCGACCAGTAGAGTAAATTCATACAGGCATCGTGCCACTTATGTCATAATTCTATTTTATATCAACCTTGTAATAAACATATTATCATATTTAACCTATATTTAAGCGAATTATTATCCTTAGCGTCTTGATTGATAATAAGGAGGTACAAGATTCGTGGTGGTGTCAACCGGTTCTAAAAACAATATCGGCTTCACATCGCGAACGCGTACCAAGAAACATTGGTCCTTCGAGCCGGATATCCGGATTACAGTGCAATTCAGTGTATTACGAACTAAGTGCAACTCAGTGCCACATTGGATTAAGTGCCACAGTGAGTGCAACGAACATAAAACTTATTGAGTGGCGATACTCGGACAATATCCCAGCCACCCACATCAACAGAAGCAAGTCACGGCTTGTCACCGAGCATTCCACGACAAGGGTGGTCTCATCACAACGGCTACACACTGCAAGGGATTGGGATACGAGTTAAGTTACGTTACGAACAATCTAATACGACAAAGGTAGGATCGTTAATTTGTTTCACCGTCAAATTATCTCCTCATACGCATCACGATGCCTAACAACTCCGCGAGTTCGAGTCACGCGCAAACCGCCACCCGCGGATCGAATATCGGTACCTTGCGGCGTAGACGGGGTCACATCCTCGGGCAGATTTCCTCTTTGAAGACCTTCCTCGATTATTATGAGGAGTCTGATTCACGCGATTCGTTCTTATTGGAAACCCATTTGAACGGCTTAAATGAGACCTGGAAGAAATTCGACGACCTTCAATTTGCCCTCGAAGAGCTCGACGAATCAGAAGAACCGCGTCGATATCAAATTCAAAACGACTACTACACCGCAATAGCCAGGGCAAATCGTCTGTTGCATAATGGACAACCAACAGGTTCCACGACACGCGCCGCTAATCCGTCCCCGGCATCCACCGCATCGGCACCGATGGCCATTAAACTACCTGAGATGCGCCTGCCGACTTTCGACGGGACAATAGAAGAATGGTCATCCTTTCATGATATCTTCACTTCAATGATCGATCGTAACGAAGATTTAACACCGGTACAGAAGTTTCAGTATTTACGTTCTACCTTAACCGGTAAGGCCGCGGCGTGCATCAAGGCGTTAAGCACCACCGACGCGAATTATCACGATGCAATCGAATTATTACGCGAAAAATACGACTGTCCACGTCGCGTCATATTAGGCCATTGCGACGCGCTGCGGGATATCCCAAAACTCATAAGGGATACACCGGAAGCCTTGGGCGATTTAGTAGATAACGTGAACCAGCATCTACGCGCATTGACGAGTCTGGGCGAAAATGTAATCTCATGGAATAGTCTTCTACTATCCATGATCTTATCTAAATTAAATTCAAACACGGTGTGGCATTGGGAACTGGCGCTCAAGGACAAAAGGACGGTACCGGCGTATACCGATCTTCTCGCGTTCCTCGAGAAACGGGCTAATTGTGCGCGAACATCAATCACGAGGGCAGCTCCAACCGCTGAACCTCGTGAATCGGGTCCTTCAGGAAATCCACGGGTCATGAAACATCGACCATCGAGAGGCCACGCGTTTCTGTCCACTAAGACTCGCCAACACCCGTACGAGGACCATAGAACAAACGACAGGCAACACATGTCAGCTCCACCTAGGCGATGCCCGGTCTGCGACAAAAATCACATAATATGGTTTTGTGAGCAGTTCCACGGTTCGTCGGTCCGTGATAGGATCGCAGCTGTAAATAGAGCTTCATTGTGTCATAATTGTTTGAGGGACGGCCACAACGCGGACGCTTGCAAACACGGCACGTGTCGCATATGCCGCAAGAAGCACCACACGCTACTCCACCAAACAATCACAACCGCGGAACCCACCCCGCGAAGGGCGTCAGAGTCTTCCCAGTCGACGGAGACAACGCGGCAGCCGAGATGACTAGCACCGGAAGCTCCAACGGGAATAAGCGGTCATAAAGCCTTCGTAGTCGACGCCGTTACGCAAGACCTTTTAGTGACCGCGCAGGTCTATGTTCTGAACAGGTACCATCAACCTGTCGCTTGTCGGACACTCATTGACACTTGTGCCTCGACCAATTTTATGACCGAGACTTTCGCAAAAAGGTTAGACATCCCTTTAGGAAGGTGTTCAATTCCCATCGGAGCACTCAATACTATGACCACAATGTCAAAGCATACGATTACAACGACAATCCAATCTAAAACCAACACGTACAACCGAACATTGACCTTCCTAACGATACCTACGATTTCCGCCTTCATTCCAGACCAACCTATTGACCGCACGCCTATAAATATCCCGAAAAACATACAATTAGCAGATCCAACATTTCACATACCTGCACCTGTCAATCTATTACTAGGCGCCGGAGTAGCATTGTCCTTATTGAGTGTCGGGCAAATAAATCTGTCACCTCCCAACGGTCCAGATTTATTCTTGCAAAAAACCAGATTAGGATGGATAATCGGGGGGAGTGCTCCAGCGTCCAAACCCACGCAAAGCACGATCTGTCATGCGACAACGACAGTACAGGACGATTTGGCGCGTTTCTGGGAGTTAGAAGAGGGACCACAAATCCAACGGCTATCTGACGCCGAACGATTCTGCGAGGAACATTTCCAACAAAATGTTCACAGGAATTCCGATGGCAGATATGTAGTAGCACTCCCGTTCAACGACAAGCTGCCGCAACTTGGGGAGTCCAAATCTAGGGCGTTAAAACGCCTGTTGGCTTTGGAACGCAGGCTGCAGCACGACCAAGGTTTATCACAACAATATAGGTCTGTACTGCAGGAATACCAAGACCTAGGGCACATGTCAGAGGTACAGGACACCGACGAAATCAACGACGGGTTTTATCTACCCCATCACGGGGTCACTAAGACTTCCAGTGACACTACGAAGTTACGGGTTGTGTTCGACGGCTCCGCAGCAACAACAACAGGCGTTTCGCTTAACGAGACATTGCACGTTGGGCCAAAGGTTCAAGACAATTTATTATATATCCTCATTAGGTTCCGAAGTCACCGGTACGTCCTGAATGGCGACATCGAAAAGATGTACAGACAATTTCTAGTCCGCCCCGAGGATCGGAAATTTCAGCGAGTCCTATGGCGTGATCCTGCGGGCAATCTGAAAACATACACACTAAACACAGTCACCTTTGGACTATCCGCCGCTCCGTACTTGGCCATTCGCTGCCTCTCGCAATTGGCTCAAGACGAAGGACACCGATTTCCTGATGCTGCGCAGAGTCTAGTAAGGGACTTTTACGTAGACGACCTACTAACTGGAGCACCAACGGTACAGGGAGCCTTGGCCTTGCGAGACCAAATGATCCAGTTATTAAATTCAGCCGGGCTACAAATACGACAGTGGGCTTCAAATCACAAGCCACTCTTACATGGATTACCCGAACAACACATCAATAAGAGGCTTCACCTGGGAGAGTCCTCGACAATAAAAACTTTAGGGGTTGTTTGGGATTCCACTGATGACACGATTCGATATTCCGTGACCAATATCATACCCACGAAGTCCGTTACCAAACGGTCTATCAGTTCTGTCATCGCGCGAATTTACGACCCTTTGGGCCTTCTCGGACCAGTTATAATTGTCGCGAAGATTTTATTGCAGAAGATCTGGACAATGAAGATTGATTGGGACGAGTCGCTGCCAATGACCGTACACACAGAATGGGTGCAGTTTTGTACGCAATTATCTTTATTAAATAACGTCACGTTTCATAGGAATACACTCATCAGCGAACCAACATCCATCGAGTTACACGGCTTCTGTGATGCCAGCGAACGAGCATATGGAGCCTGCATCTACCTTCGGTCAAGGAATGCGGACGGTCACTATCAGGTTGAACTCTTGTTGGCAAAATCTAAGGTAGCTCCGCTAAAAACCCAGTCAATTCCACGATTGGAATTGTGTGGAGCGATACTCCTAACCTCATTAGCCACAACAGCACAGAAGGCTCTACACGTCACCATTAATCGCATTTGCTATTGGACCGATTCCGCCATAGTATTACACTGGCTGAGAACATCGCCACACTTACTCAAAACTTTTGTCGCGAATCGAGTCGCTGAAATTCAAGGCAACACGAACATCGAAGACTGGCGACACGTCCCAACCGCAGACAATCCCGCAGACATCATCTCCAGAGGCCGATCACCTGAGGAGTTCTTACAACCATCAATATGGCACCACGGACCGAGGTGGCTACAAGAAGAGGAAACACATTGGCCTTCCGGAAACATATCATGTCCAAACGATCTTCCGGAGCAGAAAACTGTCGTCTGCCTGACCACTACCTGTCCTGATGTCAATTTCATCGAACGATTTTCATCATGGGGAAGACTAATCAGAGTCATCGCATACTGCCTGCGGTGGAAACACAGTCACACGGCAAAGGGAGCACTCACAGCCTCGGAACTAAAGTACGCTCATGATGTCATCATAAAATTAATACAACGAATGCACTACGCTGAGGAAATGAAGAAATTAACAACGGGCAACGGCCAGACATTAAAGGGCGGACTTCAACGGCTAAACCCATTCATTGACCGCGACGGACTTCTACGAGTCGGTGGCCGACTAAAGAATTCATTCATGCCTTTCGGTCAACGACACCCGATCATTCTGCCGAAGACCCGAGTCACTGCATTGATACTAGGAAATGAGCATCGTGCTAATTTACACTCAGGTACTCAGGCCACCCTTTATGCGGTCAGACGGCGCTACTGGCCCATTGACGGCCGAGACCAGGTCTGGAAGGTCATAAAGACCTGCGTCCGCTGTTGCCGAGCACAACCGCCGCCTGTGGATTACATCATGGGTAACCTACCCACAGCCAGGGTCACGGAATCTCGACCATTCACTAATGTGGGAGTCGACTATTGCGGACCTTTCTTCATAAAGGAAAGAAAACATAGAAATCTCAACCGGGTCAAGGTCTACGTTGCAGTTTTCGTCTGCCTCGCCGTAAAGGCGATCCATTTGGAGCTCGTTAGCGAGTTAACCACTGAGGCTTTCCTGGCGGCCCTCAGACGGTTTATCGCTAGAAGAGGATTCTGTACGGACCTGTATTCGGACAACGGTTCCAATTTCGTTGGAGCAAACAACGAGCTACGTGAACTACGCGCACTACTACAATCCGACGACCATCGCGAGAAGGTCACCACCTTTCTCGCAGAACGCGCCATCAACTGGAACTTCATCCCTCCGTTGACACCTCACTTTGGAGGACTTTGGGAGGCTGCGGTGAAGTCATTCAAATATCATTTGAAACGCGTCGCAGGCGCAGAATTATTCACCTTTGAGAACTTCAACACCCTAATTATTGAAATCGAATCCATATTGAACTCTCGTCCACTCACTCCAATTTCATCTGATCCAAACGACCTCCTGGTCCTCACACCTGCTCATTTCTTGATCGGCGACTCCTTGACTAGCTTGCGTGAGAGAAATTTCAGAGATACTCCATCGAATCGCCTTTCCAGTTGGCAACACGTCCAAAAGGTGAAGCAACATTTCTGGACCAGATGGCACCGAGAATATCTCAATGAGCTGACCACCCGCAGAAAATGGACAACAGGAGGCCATGCTATAAACGAAGGTACCATCGTGCTCCTCAGGGAGGAAAACACTCCCTCTCTGCACTGGCCCCTAGGCCGAGTCGTCAAGGTCCATCCCGGCTCCGATGGCATCATTCGGACCGCCACCATAAAGACGGCCAAAACCACGCTAGATCGAAGCGTAAAACGACTCGTTCCCCTGCCCGTCCAGACAGACCAGGATGAGCAGACTATGGACGATCATTCATGAATGTTAATTTAATTTAATGTAACTATACGTAGACCATAAGTTTCCTTTTAACTATTGGAGTCATAATCTTTGCTTTAGCCATTCTTAGATCATAAGACCTGTACCACTATACGAACTCAGACAGCTGTACACATACTAATATCATTTGATCGGTGCCCTCTCAACGGGGGGAGGATGTTGCACAGCATCGCGAATTTATAACTACAACAGTCAAGTACACAATAACAATTTTGTCAATCAACCACCATACGGTCTTCTTGTCGACCGTAATGAAAACACTGCAATTTAATTAAGCCTGTTCAATATATTCAGCGTACCTGGCAAGGATTAACAACTAAAAGAACGAATAACCAACCGTTTATTATACTAATTTAGAAGCACGACCATTCACGGTCAATAATATAATTCACAATTATACGGAAATCTACTAAACTGGTCGGAGGCATAGCTTGTCACGGAAAAAGGCAATCGCTATTCAAGAACTCGGAATTTCCAGATAGTAAAGAGAATTTCTAAGGAAAAGGTTCTAAAACTCAGGACGTTGATTTTAGAACTCGTATTGTCCACAAAATTCGCGACACGCGGTTTACAATCTTTTACGGGTACTTTCACTTTCTACAGATATCTAGTTGGCCTAAACGAACGCCTAAAACCTTTTGTCAGATTAACTCTGCAGAACATCAAACTTTCATTCCGTGTCATAAACAGGACCCCCTGCCGAGCATGTGTCTTGTGAGTTATACCAACCCCAACAGGGTTCGAACCGTCTTGCGCTCTGTCCCAGGTACCACCGGTCACCAAGACCGTCAGAGCCTTCACTCGCTCGCATCTGGCAAACAGCCTATACCTGAGTCATCAATCGCTCTTACCTGGGAGTTATCGCCGGTTCTGTGCAAACACGCACCTTAAGACTCCCACATGCACCGCAGCCTGCTGGGTTTTCCGGCAGCTTACATGGGAAATGTCCGGCGAGCTGATTTGCTGAACACTTCAGCCTATCGCCAATAGCTAAATTCAAAACGTTTACTAATTGGCCCTTTTGGTCAACGCCTACCTCGTCGGACTACCTCTCTGCGGCTTCTTGCTGGACGTTTTTGACACGGACATTCATTCGAACACGAGTCGTCAGACAATTCACAAGGTCTTACCGGATCAGTCTTCGTCAGATTCGAGCCGTGAATAATTCGAACTTAGAGTCCACGGGATACTTCGATTCTCCGACCAGTAGAGTAAATTCATACAGGCATCGTGCCACTTATGTCATAATTCTATTTTATATCAACCTTGTAATAAACATATTATCATATTTAACCTATATTTAAGCGAATTATTATCCTTAGCGTCTTGATTGATAATAAGGAGGTACAAGATTCGTGGTGGTGTCAACCGGTTCTAAAAACAATATCGGCTTCACATCGCGAACGCGTACCAAGAAACATCTAAACAGTTCTCGAATGTTTGCTAACATTCGCTAGTGTTGGATACCATCTTCCCTATCTTCTGTAAAGGGCAAAAATCACACCAACAGTCATTCCGTCTACTCCCTATCTCCTATATCTCCCATAAACAATCAGTCATCCTCGTACTCATCTTGCCTCGCCTTCTACAGTTAGTCACCTACAACCTTTGTCCTTTCCTTTCTTTGACCCTTCCACACTGTCATTTTCGTAAACATAAATAGATGCAGAATTTGGGAAAGAGGCGGATTTTGTCAGAGTCTACTGTACAATCACTACGTCTGTTACAATAAAACAGTTTGCGAAAGTATTCTTGTTGCACCGTGATTCCTGTAACCCCGGTCTCCAACACTGGTGAGGATTCTCATTCTTCGCTATTTGCACTCATTCGAATATTTGAATTTCATGCTATTTCATGCTTTCATTCCAACACTCAATTCGCACATACGGGTTTGGGACCGACTGGCGCCTACACGAAAAGAGAAGAGGGTATCGAGTGAAAACCTAAAATATAAATTGATCTTTACGCTTTTGCGCAGTTAACCTGAGGAGACCCCTATAATGCGAAGCTCTGGCTAACTGCGCAGCGAACGCTGTTTACGATACCTCTCCTTGGTCGAAGCCGAGTTTTTCTAATTGTAACACGGATTCTATTACTACGCAGTTGAGCACGACGACAGTTTCAAGGAGGGGTAAATAACTAAAGAAAAGAATTGAGGAATGGTAGAGTGAATTAAAGGGTAGAAAGGACAAAAGTAGAATAATTATAAACTCAAACTCTTCCCTGTGCATTTCCCACATGAAGAAGACTCTCACAACCCGAAGGTTTGATGGGAAAGCACAGAGTCGAGGAGAAAGTTAAAATAATGTAGTAGTGATTCATCCCCCTCACGCTCCTTACATGAAGAGACCCCTACAACCCGAAGGCTTGATAAGGGAACGTGAGATGGAAAAATTTGCAAAATTTTCCGGACGTGACATTTACTTGTAATTATCAAATGAGTCATTTGTCACAGGTTGCCGACGCCTAAACTAGGATCTTCCAGGTAGAAGAAAAGTTTTTAATTTTGCGCCGCCTCCGAAAAGGTTGAAATGTATTTAGTATCCTATTTAACGATTAAGTAGATTTTATTAATAGCTGTGGAATACTGGTATAAATGAAATAGAAATTATTTTACACTTTTTAGTGCATTTCGAAGTCGGATTTTTTTTTGGTAAAAATTATTTTATTCTTCTTTCTCTTCTCTCTTCCTCCACTCTTTTTTCCCATTCCTCTCTCCATTCTTCTTCCTCTTCCTTTTCCTTGCTTCTTTCTCTGTTCTTTTTCCGTTCCTCGCACGCTTTCACTTTCTTGTTTCCCCTCTGCCCTTTCTGTCAATCCTATTTTCATCATCTCCTTTATCTCGTTCAAGCTTTCACTTATCTTTATTAGTTCTTTCTGCACTCCTTTTCTCCACAGGTTATCCAATTTCTCCTATCATTTGGCACTTTCCCTTTTACTTTCCTTTACGGCAAGAAATGAATGATTATTGAAAGTATCTAAGCGGTTTGAAGCTTGGAATCGATCTGAGCGTGGCGGTGAAGATCCTCGATCGATGTCGGCTGACATCCCCTCTTCGCTGGATCCTGAATCCTTCCTCAGAATCATCCCTGGTCCAATCGTGGAGGACCCTATCTCTGTCAGGAGGCGGTTCCTCTTCCTGGCTTTAGTCCACCCTCAAGCGAGTGGAAATGGTGGTGCTCCGCCAAGACTCGAGAATGATTCCGTACACACGTGCTGAGGGACCCAGAGAGAGATAGAAAATGAATAGATCTCGCGCTAGCGAAATGAGGCAACCCTTGAGTAAATTTATGACTCCCCGTTGAATAAACAGGATGTCGAAGAGACTTCGACGACTTCCAGAATCAAACATGATTTTCGTTAAGAGTAACGAATTAGATATGGAATGTAATAAATTAGCCGCTTAGAAATTTCTAGCGAACTAGGTTTTGTTCTTCGGATTTCCAACTCTCTCTCAACCCGATTACCCGCGTTGAAAGTTTTACAATGTCATATCATATCTATTGCTCGCTCAATTGTTTGTATTTCCCTCCTAATTTATGGGCATTAACGACGACACGCAGACATGCTGTAGCTATATTCACATATCATTGTCGCCATGCTACTGTTGCGTGTCCTTTTAGCGGAATAGGGATATTCAGAGATTCTCAGCTTCAGTAAGTTTACCCGTGGAGCGCTGAACACTCTGTTCGCGGATCGCGATAATGCTAGGCACGCGGCGCGCTGCTCCGTGTTGCCCTCAGGAAGAGAAGGGGGGACGTGGTGGTTCTGCACGGGCCACGAGGGGTCTTCTGGAGCTGGTCCAATTATGGGACTGGTCAGGCCTCGGCGATACCCTCATGATTCCTGCCGGCCGAGCGCGTCCTGGTCCTATGTTCCTTCAGGGTGTAGCGAGCTGATGAGCGCGTCGTTGCCGAGCTTTATGTACGCGATTAAGAAAATGCAAAAACCGAACTCGAACTGAACTGCCTCGCGGGCTGTGTCGCGCTCGTCTTTATACCTCCAAGCATGGGCGTTGAACGAGCCTGTTGCTGGCAGGCACAAAGTGCTGTCGAAGGGTTTCTCTCTTTGGTTCTGAGAACTCGGTGGCTACGCGTGCCGGTCGTTGCGATTCGTGAGAACGCTGACGGTCGCAGATTGCGAACGAGTTCTTCGCGGAATAGCGAAAGACGAAACTGACCGTCTATCTAGGGACGTAACAGCTGCAAGTGGGTGAAAAATCGTGAGTAACGTTACAGGTAACACCCTGTATAACAAATTTAACTGAAGAATCAAATTGTATCTATTCATTCTTGCATTTTAATGAGTATTCACAGAATAGAATTATAATAGTTGTAACAAATAAAAAATAAAACTAACAAACCGTAAAAGATTGAAATTTCTTTACATCCTTACATTTGAACCTAACCAATTTTCCTCGTATGTCTTCACATTTACGTATTGTAATAGTTAGAATAATGGTAATATCTAATTGTAAAAATAACTTCTATATCACGTTCTTTTATCATATGTACATGCATATGTTAGAAATTTTTGACTTTATTAATCGATTGATCCCCTTCGACGGTTCTGAGGTAAGTGCCATGTCGTTTCTCATGGTCCTCCTACCAGAAGATGCAAGATCTTCCCCACTCCGTGGGCAGATCCTTCTAGAATATCCTTACCGCTCTACACGTGTCATGTAGCACCATGACTTCGGGTCATTGGCCACACGCACGTTCCTTCGAAGATCGGCAATCGAACTCTTTATCGCCGTTCCATAAACAAAACGTCCGCGACTCTTAGAATTCGTCGCACCTCAAGGATCAACTACCGCCGGCCTAAGTCTGATGACAGACATATAGCTCGGGGTATCGATAGCCTAAAGAATTCTGAGAAATCCTTGAGAAGCAGGTCAAGGCCCCAAATGCATTGACCTTGCCACGTGTCAACCCTTGCACATGTGCTGATGCTAACACATACATATGTATACAGGGTGAGTCACCAGAAGCGAGCCACCTCAATAACTCTTTTAATTTTTGAGATAGAGAACAATGTTTGAAACAAAAGTTGTTTGGTCCAGAGCGGGCTATTATGCGATGAAAAAATTTTTTTATTCGGTAGACATGTTTACAAGTTTGGTAAGACTTCGGAATAGTACAACACTTAGATTTTGTTCAAACTCTAGGTAGAGGGTGTTTAGGGTATAACTAACTAAAATATGAAGTCTCAACGTGCGGAAATACCAGTGTGCGAAGTTGTGGTATATTGAGTTTTCTAACTTTCTTGAGCGAATTTATGGTTTAAATTGAAAAAACCTAACCTAACCCTTTTTTTCACGTGGAGGAAATCTTCGAAAAGACACCTCCAGCCCTCCTGGGGAGGGGCCAGAGGTAGTGTGGGATTTTTACCCACTTAAATCTCCACGGTGACCTACACTGGGGCTATAGGGATCCTCCCACCCATGGCGCTTACACGCCCTCTCTCGCGGGAGGGTCTAATCAGTGATGCCAGAACCGTGGGACGTGGGACAAATTTTTACCCTCTCCACGACGTCCCAGTGACTCCCCTACCACCGTTGTTTCATCTAACACAAGCGCGTTGTTCCACGTGTCCGTGTGAGCTCTGCGGGTTTGGCTCTCGTCATTTCTACGTTATCGGCTCGATGCTCAAGCCGCTAAAGTACGTGGCAGCAGCATCGACGAATCGACAAAATAATATAATTTCGTCCATGGCAATATGGCTGAATTAAGAAACCAGGTGAATCAGTTCGAATCCCGATTTTAAGGTTTCAGTTCTGATTCTTAATGCATTAACATTTTTTTAGTACATAAAAATACATTTTTAATATATTAACATTGTGACGTATATTAACTTCGGAAGCAGTTAAAAAAAGGAGTTGAACTGCTTCCTTTATTTATATTTTTTTTAATATTTAAGTTTTATATATATACATATGTATGTACGTGATACAAAAGTGATTTCTTCAATTAGATATTACTGTTATTCTATTTATTACAATACGTAAATGCGAAGACATACGAGGAAAATTGGTTAGGATAGAATGTAAGGATATAAAGAAATTTCAATTTTTTACGGTTGGTTAGTTTTATTTTTTATTCGTTACAACTATTATCATTTTATTCTGTGAATAGTCATTAAAATGAAAGACAGAAAAGTACAGTTTGATTTTTTAGTTAATTTGTACTACATATTTCATCAGGTTTCCGGCAACTGTTGCAGCTGGTCCACGCTTATACGATGCTGAATATTTTACCTTTCTATAATATATGTATTTAGGAAACAAATAAAAATATAGTTTATTAATTGTTATAATACAGTATCAACTGTTAACCTTATTAAAAACTTATCTTATTTTGCGTAATTATTCTGCATTTTCGCTTCCTTGCTTTGTAATGACGAATAACTGATTTTTTTTTCAATGAAATTTTTACTAGTGTATTTGTGAGATTTTTCGATTAAAACAAGATCAAACATGGTATAATTTGAATTATAATTCTTATTTAAATAACCTAATTTAGATATAAATAAGTAAAAATAATGCAAATTATATGGTGTTTGGTCTTATTTTAATCATAAGATCCTTACAATTACATTCCTGGATTTTTAATATTTTTCGATCGGTTGTGTATTCTACATAATATCGAAAATATGTTGAGTTTGCTACAAACTACTACACACGATTCGTACAGGAGAATGGTAAAATTCTGATTACTTCAGAAAAGCAGTCCGAAAATAAATCTGTTGCCAGATTTATTAACATTTTTTTAGACAGATAAGTTAGTATGTATATTCTTTCAGCATAGCATGTGTTATGTTGCTGGATTTTCCCGATTCTCCTGAAAGTGTCGGACGCTGGCAGAACGACACAGCTCGAGCGAGTTCTTGAATGCTGGTGAACGTAGAAAAAGACAAATAGCGAAAGAGAAAGAAGTCCAAGAATTAAAGGGCCCGAGAAAAAACATTTGAGTGAGACAATATTAATTCAACAATAACTTTTTTATTTTTCTTTTTTGCTAAATGAAACTTTTACCAATGTAATTGTAAGGTTCTTCTGATTAAAATAAGATCAAACACGACATAATTTGCATTATATGTACTTATTTATTTAAAACCTAATGCAAATATATAAAGTAACTATAATTCAAGTTATGTCGTGTTTGATCTTGTTTTAATCGAAAAATTTCATCAATACGCTATAGTGGAAGTTTCATTCGAAAGAAACATCAGTCATTATAAAACAACGAAGCGAAAGTGCAGCATAAGTACACAAAAAAAATATAAGGTTTATAGCAAGCTTAACATTTTCTATTGTATTATGGTAATCACTATATTATAGTTTTGTTTCCTTGTTGTATTATAGGAAAGTAAAATATGCAATATCGTATAAGCGTGGACCAGGTGCAATAGTTGCAAGAAACCTGATATGTATATGTTACAGTGAAACACCGAAATCTGGAGAATGTCGACTTTCACCGGTGAATGTCAACATTCACATAGTCGCTTGGTGTGTGTCCGAAATATTTGCTAAATACCCTTATTTCTGACTTACACCGGTAAATGTTGACATTCACCATGCACTAATGGTGAATGTTGAACATGTTGGAGATTTATATTTTCTTCTCCGTAATTCAGTCGCTATAAAACGTCACAAGGGGGACGTAACTTTTTCGCCTCTCTTTCTGAAAGGAATGACCAAGAATTTAAAATACACAGTACATTCTACATGACAAAAGAAAATAATAGTAATAAAAAATAACCTAATCTAACCTAACCCAACCCAACTTATCAGCTAGAATAGCTAGCCTTTGAATTAGCTTAGCTTAATGCATAAGACTGACAAAGCTGATTGACTCCGAGCAGAACAAAGGATTTGGCGGGAGAGAGCCAGTCCCTTGTTTTTTGACTCTTCTGTTTTGGACATCCACCAGAGCATATCTGTGATTGTCGACACACACCGGACAGGGTCAGAATGTACAACAATGTAATAAAATATTCGATCTTTCACCGACGTATTTGGTATCTGTTGACATTCACCGGTGAAAGTCGACATTCTCCAATTTCGGTCATTCACGGTAACATATATAACAAATTAAATGAGGAATCAAATTCTATCTAATCCATCTTGCATTGTAATGACCATTCAGAGAATAAAATTATAATAGTTGTAAGGAATAAGAAATAAAACTAACAAACCGTTAAAGATTGAATTTTCTTTATATCCTTACAATTTAACCTAACCAATTTTCCTCGTATGTCTTCGGATTTACGTATTGTAATAGTTAGAATAACAGTAATATCTAATTAAAGAAATTACTTAAATATTAATAAAAAAAATGTCAAAGAAAGATAAAGTTCAACTCCTTTTTTTAACTGCTTCCCAAGTTAATGTACTTCATAGTATTAATGTATTAAAAAAACGTTAATGCATTAAGAATCAGAACTGAAACCGTAAAATCGGGATTCGAACTGATTCACCTGGTTTCTTAATTCAGCCATATTACCATGGACGAAATTATATTATTTTGTCGATTCGTCGATGCTGCTGCCACGTACTTTAGCGGCTTGAGCATCGAGCCGATAACGTAGAAATGACGAGAGCCAAACCCGCAGAGCTCACACGGATACGTGGGACAACGCGCTTGTGTTAGATGAAACAACGGCGGTAGGGGAGTCACTGGGACGTCGTGGGACGTCGTGGAGAGGGTAAAAATTTGTCCCACGTCCCACGGTTCTGGCATCACTGGGTCTAATCTTTGACCCTACGTGCCAACTCCGCCAACGCCGGGGGCCACGCTCGACGGCGGCCACACCTCGAGCCGCGTACAGTGGCGACCGGGGCTCCAGCCCTGGCCACCCGACCTAACCTAACCCTAACCTAACCGAACCTTACTTTCCTTTTATTAGTTGGGTTAGGTTGAGTTAGTTTTTTTTTGGAAAAGAATGCCCAGAAAAGGTGAAAAAGATCGGTTTTCGCGATTTTCTATATCTTGGCACGTTAAAGTTTCCGCACATTGACACTTTATATTTACGTTACCACTAACCTAATACATAAATGTATGAAGTTTGAACACAATCGGAGTGTGGTACTATTCCCGAGATAAGCCACAAGTTTTGAACGTCATCTACATTTTTTTAAATGGAATCATGTATTTCTGAATACCTGCGATAGTAGCCCTTCTCAAGCTGAATTCAAATATTACGGTCACTTAGGACTGCTCACGGTTACAATTGTAATAATACCTCCATAATGAAAATTCGTTGTGAATGCTCCGGGAAAAATATTTTTTCTGCTTTAGTGATGAAATAAATCTTACGAAATATCAAAATTTTCCAAATTTCTCATAGTATAAACAGTAATGAGTACCTAATAAATTAATATCACAGCAAATGTTCAAAATGCTGACCAGCCACGGAAATACAATCTCTGAATTGTTTACCCACTGATTGTGTTACGCATTCAAGTGTTTCTTGCGTTATTGCAGCACAAGCACTCTATATGCGTTCCTGCATGTTTTCTTTGGTAGTAGGTACTTCACGATAGACTTCTTCTTTTATTGTTCCCCATAAAAACAGTGTAAGGTCCGATGATCTTGGTGGCCATTTGTGCTGGCCCGATCGTCCAATCCACCGATTCCAAAATTTTCTCTTTAAAATGTCTGTCACTGTACGTGCAGAATGTGCCGGGCATCCATCGTGTTGATACCATAAATTTTGCAGCACATTTAGTGAAACGTTTGTTAATAAATGAGGTAGTTCTTCCGTCAAAAATCTTGCGTACTTTATTTGGTCTAACGTCCCATCAATGAAGTATGGACCAATAATTTGATTATCCACGATGCCACACCAGACGTTAATTGACCAAGATTTTTGTCTTTCAATTTCTCTTAACCATCGCGGATTTTCGACAGACCAATATTGCATATTTCTTATATTGATTTGACCGTAATTTGTGAATGATGCTGCATCGGTAGAAAGAACTTTCCGGAAAAATGAATTATAGTTACAAAGTTTGTGTAATCCCCATTCACAAAATTGCACGCGATTTTCAAAATCGGTTCTATGCAATTCTTGGTGAAGAGAGACGTGAAAGGGATGGTACTTATGTCGGTGTAGAATTCGTAAAATACCTACTGCTTTGGCTGATATTACTTGTATGTTCAAGCTGCCTTGTACTTATATGTGGACTTATGGCAACTGCTGCAAAAATATTTGTTTCATTAATTTCATTTGTCGCCGTTTTAGTTCGTATTCGTTTTCCCTTCTCTATGATGCCGGTTTCTTTAAACATCTTTATCACTCTTGTATACGAAGATCGAGATGGACAAATGCGATTTGGAAATCTATCTCTGTATAATCGTAATGCTTCTCTCAAACTTTGACCACTTTTCCCGTATATTAAAACCATATAAATTTTTTCTTATTTTGAAGGCATTTTAATAAGTAAACTAATTCTTCGCTGTATACAATAATAATGGAGTCGGTGTAACAAAAGTCAATACATACATAATAAACAAAAGACGCGGAAGCTATGCACATGGTGGGGGCAAGATCGTTTAGTTATTGAACAATCGACAATTATTTAATAGATTTCTTTTCTGCTTTTTCAGGAGCATTCACAACGAATTTTCATTATGGAGGCATTATCACAATCGTAACCTTGAGCAGCCCTAAGTGACCGTAGTATTTGAATTCGCCTTGAGAAGGGCTGCAATGGTAGGTGTTCAGAAATATATGATCCCATTAAAAAAAATGTAGATGACCTTCAAAACTTGTAAACATGTCTACCGAATAAAAAACTTTTTTCATCGCATAATAGCCCGCTCTGGACCAAAAAACTTTTGTTTCAAACATTGTTCTCTATCTCAAAAATTAAAAGAGTTATTGAGGTGGCTCGCTTCTGGCGACTCACCCTGTATACAGGGCGTAAAGAGTGTTGGTCCTTTGAGGGGGTGGTAGCTGGGGTGATTCTGAACAACATTTTCCTTTGCAAAAATTTGTTTGAAGCTTCGTTTTTGAATTATTAAGGAAAAACACTGGCCAATCAGAGCGCGTATAGCACGCGGGCTCATGCACGGTAACGTCGGACACGAAAACCGGACTTGATGTAGGTCGCGAACGAACGGCTCGGCACCCCGTTGGCATAGCACAATAAAAAAAATTGAACTGTTGAACATTTTTAGTCGTTGTTTAAAATGAATACGGAACGTAATTTCTTGTCGCCTGTCATAGTGTAAAAAAGAAAATTCTAAGCATTCTAAACAACAAATAAAAATGATTGAAATGGAATAATTAATAAAGGTTTGAATTGGAGGTTATGTTAATGATGTGTTGGCGAAATTCCCCAAATTATCGCAGAACACGAAATTGGCAACGAAAGTATTTCGTCGGTGCGACGTTACCGATAGCGGCAGCACCTCTCGGGCCCACGCGGTCCCCTCTCCACGCGGAACCGGCACGATCGACGCCATGATCGATTCTAGTTCTTCTTGTTTCAACGCTTGTCGTGAAAACACGTGTTTCAGACCACGCGAGTTTTTGAATACAAGTACGCCATTTTGACCACGCAATTCTGTACTTTTTCGCAGTCCACGCGCGTTTATGTATATTACGCTTTTTATTTGTACATAGTGTAAATTAAATATTGTTAATTGTTATTCAAGGTGCGTGTTTCATTTTCCGACCTCGCCGACCACGCATTTCGCAGACATGATGAAAAATTCGAAAACAATTTAAATGAAACTTACCCATTTGTTTCTAAATTAACCTGCTACGCTGAAAGCAGATAATCGCCACTGGGTCACTGTGTCGGTCCCAACCATTCGATGAAGAAACACGTTCGGTAGAACAGCTGATTTCATGGTCGGGCCAGTGCACTCGCCTCGTTTATTGCACATAGGTATGAATAATAGCTGGCCCCTTTCGGGACCGAGTTTTTCACTAAAACGACGGTACAAAATCACGACGACTTTTCACACACTTCAACCTTCTTATCTGAATAATAATGAACAAGTAAACTAATGTTTACTCTACGTTTAATAAATTGTCGCGTTTTATGTTCTGGAATATTCTGCGGAATATTCCAAAAACCGGAACAAAAGAAGATCGGTGGCGGATTGACCGTTCGACAACAGAGTATTATAACAGTGCAGTGGCAACGCGGAACTCTCTGCCGAGCGACATCGCGAGACCTACGGTGATACCGCGAATGCATCGAGTGCTGTGTTACACGAGTGCCACAGTGGAAAGAGCAGTGTATTAAGAACTAATAAATGGAGGGACCTTGCCTCTATACAGTAAAAGCTGAATATATGCAACAGAGACTGGGAACCCAGACGTTGCATATATCCAGCCAAGGTGTCGAATCTCGGATTACACGCGACGACCAGCCAAGCGTGAGCGTAAAAAGGGACAGACAGTGGAGGAAAGAGAGAGGTGCAATGATCAAAGGAAAGATCCGAAACGTATCGGTGTGACTAATACTAATTTAATTATAAAACGTTTTTATTTTTGCCTTGTTTTTACTGAAACTTTTACTAGCTCATTGGTGAAATTTTTCTCATTAAAATGATACCAAACACGATATAGTTTGAATGGGGCGAGGTTTGTTATGGGGCATTGTGAAAAGTCCAGACGGGCGGCAGTCAAAACTTAACGAAAAGGGACAATCTCAACATTCAGAATGAAAGAAAGACAGCATGACTATACAGTAAAACCTGGATATATGCAACAAAAGTTTGTCTGGATATATGCAACATCGCTATCCCCTCCACTTGGGGGGATCCCCCTAAGCCAGACCGAGCCGCTCGGCGAGGAAACCGTGTAATATGATCCGACCGTAATATCGGTGTGACTAATACTAATTGAACGATAAAACTTTTTTATTTTTAACTTTTTCTTAATGAAACTTTTACTAACGCATTTGTGAGATTTTTCTGATTAAAATGGTACCAAACACGATATGATTTGGCTACATATGTATAAGGCAGGCCGTGCAACAAAGATATATCAAACGCGCAACATGCAACATGCAACACGTCGCATGTTGTGTACGAACGTAGAATAGGTAACGCGGCACGGTACAAACGATTTGTACGGACGCAGAATCGACACCAAGACTGGATATATGCAACATTAAATGCCCAGAATCGACACCATGACTGGATATATGCAACGTTTAAATGCCCAGAATCGACACCTCGCTTGGATATATGCAACGTTTGAAACCCGAGCCGACGCCGCAACCGGTTTTCATTTCCAATCCTCCTTTGCTTTTCGCCAACTTTTAACATCAATTTTAGCAAGTAATTATAATTCAAACTATATCGTGTTTGGTATCATTTTAATCAGAAAAATTTCACCAATGCGTTAATAAAAGTTTCAGTAAAAGAAAGTCAAAAATAAAAAAGTTTTATAGTTGAATTAGTATTAGTCACACCGATACGTTTCGGCTCTTTCCTTTGATCATCGGACCTCTCTCTTTCCACCACTGTCTGTCCTTTTCTACGTTCACGCTTGGCTGCTCGTCGCGTGTAACCCGAGATTCGACACCTCGACTGGATATATGCAACGCCTGGGTTCCAATCTTTGTTGCATATATCCAAGTTTTACTGTAGTGCGTCTCACTCAGCGTTCGGGCGTTGTTGCCTTTTTCGCTTGCCTTCGTAGCACAGATTGAGTGACGTGTTACGAGCCGGAGGGGGCGGCTGCGTAGCCGGGGCTTAATTTAGGTAAATGGTAATTGTTAATGGCTTGACCAGTGTTGTTATTAACACTGGGAGCCTAAAGAAGTAGACGTGGAGACGAACCTACGTATGGCTAACGTAGGGAGCTCCAGGAGGTTGGCTATGGTGGACGAACCTACGTATGGCTAACGTAGGGAGCCACAGGAAAGGTGTAGAGTGGAGGACGAACCTACGTATGGCTAACGTAGGGAGCCGCAGGAAGCGTTAGTATTAGGTCTCGTAACTTGATTGATGTACCTCGAGCGGTAAAGGTACACCTTAGTGGGTTTCTGGACAGTAAATATAATTGTACAATAGTATGTAAATTAAACTAGTATGAGTTTATTCTCTATTCCGGACCTTACAATTGTTGTGTGTAATTGTCGCGGTATTCAATGAATTGAACTCTAGGTTGCACGTTTGAAATGAGTTGAATAAATAAAGTTTAGTTTCGATTCCGCGAAGCAAGAATCTAATCCTTCTCGGTTTTCACGAACACGAGCAAACGGGGGCGGATTACAACGATTATAATAATGCTTAACAGCCGACAACGTACTGTATAGTTACTGTGAGTGCTTGAAAGGGACTTGAATACCCGATCTCGCAGAGTTTCCTCGTTGCAGAGATTATCCGAAAAGAACGTACTGACGTGTATCGAACTGATTCTAGACTTCAACTAGACCCGAGGTGCCCTTGTCGCCACCCTTTTTATACTCAAAAACTAGAGTAAACAGGGTGGTGGGGACTGACTCTACGTGACCCGTAGGACCGCGCCCTTGCTTTGCGTTGGTCTCGAATTTTCTAGAAGACGGTTGGTGTCGGGTGCACACATCCGATTCCATATAAGGAAATTTCTTGAGAAGGGTTTGTAACACCATATAAGGAAATTTCCGAGACGGATACGTAACAGACGTAATCAAGCTAACGGTTGATTCTGGCTACGATTCCAAATCAGCAGCCTTTCTATTTAGACGCCACCTTATAATTACTAGCTGAACTAAATTTGTCACGTGACTTGCTCTGTATTATCCAGATAATGGTGGAATTCGTTTGTGGGAATGCTTTCACGGGAATCGGTTATTCATCCTTATATGAGAAGATCTTGAGCTGAATAAGGGCTCATTCAAAAGAGGAAGGTTTAATACAGGGTGGTCAACTCACCGTTTGAGTCACAAAACTCTTTTAGTGGCCTATGAATGCTTCGAATCCGCGACTGCATTTTGTCGATTTTTTTCTCTACTTTGGATACTCATATTATTAAATATCGACCCAATCATGTTGAACCATGGGTTGGCTGCCCTGCATTGGACCTTCCTCTTTCGAATGAGCCCTCACCCAGCCCCAAGTCTTCTCATATAAGGACAAATAACATATTCCCGTAAACCGTTTAATAGGCCCATTTTAGCCGGTAATGTCAACGCGCTACTATTACCCGTGTCTACCCCCTTAAAGGGGGGTTGAAAAAAGGTGATAACAAAATCGCGGAGTATAAAAGCTAGCCGTTGCCGGACTCAGTATTACAAAAGGGGTAATTTAAGGGACTCACCAATGTTGAGCTCACTCCACACACACAACACGCTCCGCGAATCTACAATAATCGCTTTACAACTCGGTCCTCAAAATCTCTCTATAAAACTTCAAAATCGCTTTCTACTCGCTAGACGCTGAACGTTTAATGCCGCGCCGACAAGACCATCGCAGGGAATTTCGGAGAGGGGATGTAGGTCAGGGATTGGCTCTTCTTCCGGGGTCGGGCGCTAATTGGGCTAGGGAGTCATCGATTATCGATTGGCCGGTGATCGGGATCGATAGGGCTGGCGGAAGCTCGGCGGTGCTGGCTGCGGGCTGAGGGTCCTCGGGCTCGACGTGCAGATGGCTCCACGGTGCTCTTTTTGGGTCGTATGATTGTCGATCCTTTCCATCGTAGAACGCCTTCTTCGTGGGGGGCGGTAGGGTCGTCGTCGGCTTCGGGACGGGGCTCCTTAGTTGGTGGTGGCAGCGTCGTTGTTCAGGGTCTTCCGTCGCCTCCTTCGGCCCGATACCGGCGGATGGGAAAAGGGAATAGGGTTAGGGAAAGGAGTATGGCAGGGACAGACGTGTGGCGGGCGAGAGTCGGGAGATCTTGGCGATTGTAACGGGGAGGCACTCGTGGCACCACGTTACAATATATATAGGGAGTTCGACAACAGGTAGGAGATTTTTTAAGGGGTGATTCTAGGGATCAAAATAAAACGAAAATCAAGAATGACGAAATAGCGTTTGCGGCTTTATTTCCAGTAATTAACGTTTAAAAATTCGAGTAAAAAGCGCCCAAAACCTGCAATCTGCCCAGCACCTACGACTGAACGACAGGTCAGCAGGGGTGGGTACAGTCATAACCAAGAATCATTGAATAGTTGAAACTTACCTCGTGCTATTCTGTTTTTCGGTACTGCAGCATTCGGCTTTCTCTTCTTGGTTATGACTGTACCCATCCCTGTTGATCTAACGTTCAATCGTTGGTGCTGGGCAGATGGCAGGTTTTAGGCGCTTTTTACTCGAATTTTTAAACGTTAATTACTGAAAAACAAAGCCGCAAATGGTATTTTGTCATTCTTGATTTTCGTCTTATATTGATCCCTAGAATCGCCCCTTAAAAAATATCGCACCTGTTGTCGAACACCCTGTATACACTTATTTATTATAAAAGGGCTTAACATACTAATAATAAAACTTAAAGAATAATTACAGATCAATCAAATAAAGTTTAATTAAACAGAACAGAACAGAACACGTGCTGCGTGATCCATGATGCTTACAACAGAATCAAAAACATAAGAAACTGTATCGTCGAAATCTCTCCAACATGGAGAGATCCCGTGTTTCAGAGTATAGGATATAATATGTGTGAGGAGGAGGGTATTTTAATAAATTAAATTAGACGATTTTGAGCCGAAATAATAATAATCGTTCATTGGCTCGATACATACTTGTGGGGAAAAAGTTCGTCGGCATAAAAAACCCCTTGTTATTATTATTTATACGTTTTGCTTGTATTAACGAACGGTGAAAGTGCATGCGGTAAACGTTATCGTATTCGATTATAATCAAAGTGTTAGCTGACCATGTGGGCCAGGATGGCTCCATTTAGAAGCTGACCATGTGGGCCAGGCTGCGGGTCAGGGTGGTTACATGTAGTAACCAACCCTACGGGTCGTCGTCACGACCGCAGTATGTATGGATAGAGTGGTTCTAACCAGTTCTACGAGTGTATAATCAGAGTGGTACATGTTTATAACCAACTCTACGGGTCGTCGTCACGTCCGCTTTATACGATATTGTTAAGATTTTCGGACTTGCACTCGCGGACGAACTGTGTCGTCGATTGCGATCCGAACTGTAGCAGTTTCCTTTTGAGACTAAATAAGACGCGTCGATTGTCCGAGAACCCCCGCACGAAAGGGGCGGTGAACGAAAAGTAGTTTTCGTTCTCACATACTCTCTTACTTGTCGTGAATGGCGATGACAAACCGTTAGGTAATTTGCGATATGCCCGTGCTTACGTTAGGATCGATCCTAGTGAAAACTAATAAAGGCCCTGCCTCGACTCGTATTTCGAGGTATAGGCTGTTCACGGTGGTCTACGCACCGAACCACTTGAGGTCGTAAAATACCTTCGGTCTCGACAAAAGTAAACGTCGACAGCCGAACAGAAACTAAACTACCCTATACTAGTTTGTCACACGCATATTCATACTACCAACTATACTAAAACTAAATACAAAATCATATTCAACGAACACGCCTCTTTGATTTTGTGTTTCATACAACAAGTTATTCGTAAGATAGCTTAAACTTTACAGATTAATATAAATCCAAACATTTTCTAAATAGTTTAAATTTAATTTTTCCTAGCGACTTAGTTAAAATATCCGTTAGTTGAAATTTTCTGCACATTAATTAATCCTTTCTTTTGATAATCGTAGACAAAATGGTAGCTAACATCTATGTGTTTCAAGTCTTTACAAAATTTACCATTTTTCGACAAGGTTATTGCTTCACTGTTGTCCTCATAGATCGTTACTGGAGTGCTTGCGTCTTTACCAAGTTCGCTTAGAATTCCCTTGATTGGTAATACTTCTTCGGTACAATTTGCTGGAGCATAATATTCAGCATGGGTGGATGCTCTAGAGACTATCTTTTGTTTTTGCATTTTCCAGAGAATTACATTTCCACATACACGTACGGGTATCCCCGTTGTCGATTTCCTATCAACTGTATCCGAGGCCCAATCTACATCTACATAGGCATCTACTACATCAATATAGTTTGCATCATACGTTAATCTTAAAGTGCTAGTCGCATGTAAATATTGAAGAACGCGTAAAGCATATTGAAAATGTGTAGTATTATAACAGTTTTGATATCTACTCAAATAGTTTACTGAGAAGGATACATTTGGACGTGCTTCATTTGCAATATACAATAAAGCTCCAATTAGATTTCTGTAATTTATGCTTTTGACTACTGTTTCTACAGATTCCAATTTTAAGTTTATTTCCATTGGGCTATCATAATTTCTTGAATCCTTGATTCTATATTTTTCTGCAAGACTTTCTATATAGTTTTTCTGACTTAAGTACATTTTCTTGGCATTTCTAAAGTATTCTATTTCGATTCCTAAATACTGTCTTACTAATCCCAAATCTTTTATTTTAAATCTATTACTTAACATTATCTTAATCTTTTGTACGTCTTTCATATCTAATCATTGATATGCCTTTTCTATATACAGGCAGTGATCATAATCTGATCTTCTAAAGTTAATACTTAACATGAAATCATGGAAACACTCGTGCCAGTCTCGTGGACTTTCTCTGAATCCGTCCAGAGATTTCTTTATTAATCATACTTTATTTGGTTTGACTTGATAGCCTTGTGACGGGTTACGGCCGGAGGCTTGCCGACTCAGCCGGTAAGTCCGGAGTTCAATTAAATGAGTAAGCCGGTTGGGTTTAGGTGGAGAAAATAGATTTATTCTAAGCTTACAAATTAACTTATTCTACGGCCCTAGACGTCATTACAGTCTACGTATGTGTGTATACAGGGTGTTATGTAACGCATTTTCACGCTCCTAGGTGGTGGTAGGGGGGATGATTCTGAACAACTTTTTCCTTTGCGAAAAATTGATCCGAAGCTTCCTTTTTGAATTATTAAGCAAAAACACTGACCAATCCGAGCGCGTATAACGCGCGGGCTCAGGGGCGGCAGCGTCGGCTACGAAGCGGGGCTTGACGTAGGTCGCGAACGAACGGCTCGGCACCCCGTTTACATAGCACAATAAAAAAATTAAACTAGTTAAACATTTTTTGTTGTTGTTCAAAACGAATACGGAATCTAATCTCTTGTCGCCTGTCATTATGTAAAAAAGGAAATTTTAAACATTCTAAATAACAAATAAAAATGTTTGAAATGAAATAATCAATACAAATTTTAAAACAATTTCAGTGAAACTTACCCATTCGTTCGTAAATTCCTATCTGGGTCAATCCTGGGTTATTGTGTCAGTCTTCATCATTTGACGAAGAAACGCGTGTGCAGAACAGCTGATTTCACGGTCGGGCTAGTGAACTTGCCTCGTTTATTGCACTTAGGTACAATAAACGCTTTTGTGTGGTCGTTTCAGTGAAAAAATCGACCCAGAAAGGGACTGCGCGAGTGCGATACCTAAGTGCAATAAACGAGGCGAGTTCACTAACCCGATCGTGAAATCAGCTGTTCTGCTCACGTGTTTCTTCGTCAAGTGATGAAGACCGACACAATAACCCAGGATTGACCCAGATAGGAATTTACGAACGAATGGGTAAGTTTCACTGAAATTGTTTTAAAATTTGTATTCATTATTTCATTTCAAACATTTTTATTTGTTATTTAGAATGTTGAAAATTTCCTTTTTTACATAATGACAGGCGACAAGAGATTAGATTCCGTATTCGTTTTGAACAACAACAAAAAATGTTTAACTAGTTTAATTTTTTTTATTGTGCTATGCTAACGGGGTGCCGAGCCGTTCGTTCGCGACCTACGTCAAGCCCCGCTTCGTAGCCGACGCTGCCGTCCCTGAGCCCGCGCGTTATACGCGCTCGGATTGGTCAGTGTTTTTGCTTAATAATTCAAAAAGGAAGCTTCGGACCACTTTTTCGCAAAGGAAAAAGTTGTTCAGAATCACCCCCCCTACCACCATCTAGGAGCGTGAAAATGCGTTACATAACACCCTGTATATATATCTTTACGGCTAACGGCTTAACTTAACGGCTTAATGCTAACGGTCGCGGTATAGTCCGGTCGCGGTATAGTCCGGTCGCGGTGTCGAGCGGTCACGGCGCGGTTCGGTACGGTACCGTGTAGTTCGGTCGCGGTGTCGAGCGGTCACGGCGCGGTGCAGTCACGACGCGGTCACGGTACGGCTTGTTTGCCGTATGGCGTAAGCCGTGGCGCGGCACGGAGCGGCGGAGGCAGGGGGATGTCTAGGATGCGGTGTTAGATGCCCATGGACGGACGGCCGCAATCGCAACCCGTCCTAACCCCGACAATCGGAAGACCGTGGCTCCGGTGGACGTTCGGATAAACGTGTACGTCCGGTCCGGCGGTCAAGAAGCCGCTCGGGAGAATCCCGGCAGTGGCCAGCGGAATGTTACGTCCCACCTGACGGGTGGTTCTTACTCTGTTACTCTGATCTTTGGGTTCTGCCGATTTAAACGCTAAAGCGTACCTTGACCTTCCTTGCGGATAATAAAGGATGCAGGATAGGGCGTTTAGTAATTGTCGATACGTGTATGGGTTTTCAATAATATATATATTCTCGTTTGTCGTTACATACCCTTCGGTGACTTCAGGTGTTGTACGTCACTCGTTCGTTCTTGTATTCACTCACAGTTCATTCACTCGAGAGGTCTCGTTTTACGCTATGTTCGCGGTTCGGACGTTACACTAGACTCGCGGCACATGGCTACGACTCGACCTTGGAGATACAAGCGGTTGGTGGTGGTCCTGCACAGCACACGGGTGCACTCCTGGACTTGGTCCAATTATGAATCTGCTATCTCAGATTGCGGCGATACACTCGTGTTGAACCGTCGGCCGAGCACGTCGTTGATGATCTTCCTGGTTTCGAGTAGCCTTGAACGCGGATCTACTGCGCCCCCCCCCCCCCCCCCCCCCCCCCCCCACGCTAAACATTCGATAATTTTGAAAAGGATGCCGAGAAAAATAAAGAGAATGGAATTGAAGCGCGGTGCACGTGGATACGCTGATTATAGACGTTCCGTTGTAGCTATTATAGAATTGCTGATGTGGTGTTTTCCGTTGCGTCCGTGGCTGTGACTAGTCTCCACGTTGTCCGAAACGTGCGGACTGGGGCTAGTCTCTCAGGATACAAACCGGACCTGTGTCCCAGAGTGGTAACGGAATAGTCGCCTTTGATACGGTTCGCGATCGCGAACTGGATCAAGGTGATGCTTAGAAGCAGGTGCCAGGCGTCCACGGTGACACGGTTGACCTATCTATAAGTCAGCACTGTTAATTAAATTACTGAGTTCCCTAAAATAAATGCCCTTTTGTTCAAGTCGGGTCGAAAGGGGGAGGTTTCCAGGTGTTGTCGAATTTGTTTTCAAAATTTTTCGAATGTGCGAGTTTTAATTTGTTAAGATGTTTTGCAAATTTTCTTCCCTGTTCGTCCCTGAGGATTGCGTTGTTATTTTCACTTATTTCGCAGATTTTGAACGGGCCAATATAATGAGGGTCGAATTTACTAAGACGTGGCTCTTTTAATACATAAACTTGATCGTTGGGCGAGAATTGGACTTCATTACTTTTCTTGTCGTATTGTAATTTTGAACGTTCTTTGCTTTGTTCAAGATTTTTTCTTGCTATTTGCCGTATCTCTTCTAATTTCTGTACTAAATTTTGAATGTATGTGGGATAGGTTAGGAGTTCTTCACGGGTCATAGGAGTGAAGGGGTCTCTTGCTAGCTGGCCGAAAACTACTTCGTAAGGCGAAAAGTTTGTTGCTTCGTTTGTTGATGTGTTATATGAGTATGTTGCGAATGGGAGGAAAATATCCCAGTCATACTTGTTTTCAATGAAATGTTTTAAGTATTCGATGAGTACGTGGTGACTTCGCTCAAGGGAACCGTTAGTTTGAGGCCTGTAACCGGAGGTGGTAACGTGTTCAATATTAAAAGTTTTTGCTATTCCTTTAAGAACTTGATTAATAAACGACGTTCCGCGATCCGCGAGGATTGCCCGTGGCGCGCCGAACATTGCAATAAAGTAACGCGAGAAGGCGTCTGCTACGGTCTCAGCTCGAATATCTGGTAATGGAATAGCCATGCAAAATTTTGAAAGTTGACATTGCAGTGTGAGAATATGACGGTTTCCGCTTGGCGTGAATGGAAGAGGTCCGACTGTGTCTAATGCTATCTTGTCAAATGGTTTTGCTGGGATATCGGTAATAAGCATTGGTTCACGAGTTTTTATTCTTACTAGTTTCTGCTCCTGGCAGCTTTTGCAGGAACGTATGTAATCTTCTATGTTTCGATGCATTTTCGGCCATTCGAATCGGTCTCGAATGCGGCGGTAGGTTTTGGTCACTCCCTTGTGACCTCCTATCAGGCTCTCGTGGTAATGACGGATAATATCTTCGCGTTGGTCCTCTGGTGGAGTCTGTACCTCGCCCGTGCAGATTGTGATAGTTATGGGATAGTCATGAAATACTTCATATAAATGCTGTTGGAGCATTAGTATGCTAACTTGAAGCAAGGTTTCTCCGCTTGCCGGAATGCGGAGGTTATCTATGCCTTCTATTTTGGCGCTGAGTTTTAATGCGTGTAATATGTAGGGTAATTGATGTGGTTCGATTGTGTGAAAAGAATGTCTTGCTCCTACAATGCTAAAGATTCGCCTTTCCTCGGCTTGGGTAATAATTACGCGGCCTTCAGTTAGATCTTCGTTGAGTAGGTTTGTCTCTGATAGCATTCCTAGAGCTTTTAAAGTTCTGCAAATAGGGCTGGTGAGAGTTTTATCGGCAGGGATAAAGTGCGCGATATTACCAGGGCCCTCCGTGAGAGGAGCTTTAGAAATTACTATTTTGCAATGAGTTGCCGTTGTTGTTGGGCCGGCGGTGACCTGAGGGTCCGGTGCGTAAATATTATCTATCTCCTTCCATTCGCGAGTGAATTTGGGGGTCCTAAACGTAGACTGCGGTATATCTAGTATTTCTGAAGGAGATGGCAAATCCCATGAGGTGCGTGTTGGTTGTTCGACGGTATCTGTTTGCGTGAGCTCGTGCGAGGATGGTTCATGTTCTGAATCACCTTGATCTGTGGATGGCTGCGTAGGTTTCCGGGTGGAGAGAGGTGACCCCCAAGATACACGTTTTCTTGGTTTTGGGGTACTACTCGCCAATGCCACATGCTCTTGCTCCGTGGTGACGTTGTCATCCCTCATGGTGGAGTTTGCATTGGGCTCGATTTCTTCCGGTTCTATATTCCCTATGGATTGTGTTTCATCCAGGATCAAGGATGGTGGTTCCTCATAACTTGGCCTAAGTTGGGCCGCACGGCGTGCGCTTACCCGGGTTGCGATGGGTTCTTCCGAAGGCGTTATTGGTAGCGCAAAAGGTACCGGATTCCTTGACAAGGCGTCTGCGTTTGCATTTACACGACCCGGTTTGTATATGATTTCATAATTATAATCCTCTAGGAGTATTCGCCATCGGGCTAGACGTGACACCGGGTCTTTAACCGAGAATAGCCATTGTAGGGGGCGATGATCAGTTACTAACGTGAATTTTCTGCCATAGATATATGTTCTGAAATGTTTGACTGCAAAAATGATCGCGAAGCATTCTTTTTCCGTTGTAGAATAGTTTTGCTGAGCCGGCGTAAGAGCTAACGATGCGTAGGCGATAGGTGGATCTTCGCCTATTTTGCCCTGACTTAGGACAGCGCCGACAGCGATGTCTGATGCGTCGGTGGTGATAATAAAGGGTTCATCAAAATTCGGATAGCGTAAAACGGGTTCTTTGCACAACGTCTGTCGTAGTTCTTCAAAACTTTTCTGGTGGGCTTCGGTCCATGCAAATGGTTTCTTGGGACTCGTTAATTCTGTCAGAGGTTTGGCCTGTTGTGACAGATTCGGAATGAATCGCCTATAGTAGTTTACCAATCCTAAAAATTGTTTGAGTGTTTTGCGCGTGGTTGGAGTCGGAAAACTTTCTACTGCTCGAATTTTCTCCGGGTTTGGTCTTATTCCCTTGGATGAGATGATATGGCCCAAATAGGTTACCTCTTTTTTCAGGAATTCTGCCTTATCTGGTTGTAATGTGAGGTTATTTTCGCGTAGGCGTTGGAATAACGTTTCGAGTCGTGTTTCCATTTCCTCCAAGGTGCGTCTGTAAACTACTATGTCGTCAATGTATACGTACAGGATTTTCCCAATTAATCCCTTCAAAACGAGTTGCATGAGCCTTTGAAAAGTGGCAGGTGCGTTTTTCAAACCGAACGGCATGCGCGCGTATTCGTAATGTCCATCCGGAGTTGAGAATGCCGTTTTCTCCTGATCCTCCGGGGCCATGCGTATTTGATGAAATCCGTTTGCCAAGTCAAACACAGCGAAATATTTCGCACCTCCTAACCGGTCGAAAATATCTGAAATGCGGGGAATCGGGAAACGGTCGTCGATTGTTTTCGCGTTTAATTTACGGAAGTCTACGACCATTCTCCAGCGCACATTTCCTTTCGAATCTGGTTTTTTCGGAACTAGCCAGAGGGGCGAATTGTATGGTGAGTTCGAGGGAACTATTACTCCCAAATCCTCTAAATTTTGAATTTGCTTCGATATTTCTTTCTCCTGGTCAACGCTGAAGGGATACTGTCGCGTGAATACCGGAGTTTTGTCGTCCACAGGGATGTTGTGAACGATTGTTTTCGTATCTCCCAGGGGATCGCCGGGAATAAAAAATCTATCCGCGTAACGTGTTACGATACTTTCAACCATGCGTCGCGGTTTGTCTTCTAAGTGATCTAATTTTAACGCTTTGTTAATTTTATGGATTCTTTCAATGTCGGAGTGGTGCGTGACGACATAGTCTCCTAGGTCTTCGCCTTGAAATTCCAGCTGTTCGTCTGTCAGCGGTGTCAGCGGTCTAGGTGGGTCAGTAATGTCGGTCACGTTGCGCGTTTCGTCACTGGACTCTTGCGGATTCTGCTGGGTCAGCCGTTCGACGGCGCGGTCCGCGTCTTCGTCGTTATCGTCGGTGCAATCGGCTGACGCAATTTTCGTACATTCCTGTTCACCGAGGAGCGCTCGTGGGGCTTCCTGGTTGCGTTGAGAAGATGTCAGCGTTTCTTTTATCTCCCGTGAGTTCGAGAATCCGATAGGATGAATCGGCCGTTTGCTCGTTACTAGGGTTCTATGATGAAAAGAAATTTCGCTTTCTTCTTGTAGGAGGTACGGGCTACCTAATAATCCTATAACTCCGTCAGGGAAATCCGGGTTGTCGACGACATAGAAAAGGGTTTGGCTTTCGTTTATTTTGATGCTTATGATACCGGCAGCAATGATGTATCCTTGCAGTCCTTTTACGCTGACGCTCTCGCATTTAATGATCGGCGCGTCGGTCCGTAGCGCGTTTGACTTAATCAAGTTCAACATCGAGCCGGTGTCTATTATAAATTCTCCGTTTCCCTTCCTTAGTTCCTTTGAGCGGATCCTGATTCGCATCGAAGGAGCCTGTAAGAGTCCTGGGGACTCGCTTGGGGCTGGTGGTGATCGCGGCGAGGCGTAAAAGCTGCGCCCGCTCGATGGTCCGCGGGTGAACGGGCGCGATTGAAGTTTAAATTTTCCCTTTCTGGCGTACTATTTCGCGACTGTCTGTTATCTAGTCTCGGCGGAGGATCGCGCCCACGTTCAGGATAGCTATTTCCTAGTGGTCGGCGTGGTCCTTGGCGCCGATTAGGTCCGCGTGAATAATTATTTGAATAGTTTGTTGGACCTGAATATTGAGTTCCGTGTGCGTTATGGTAATTATGGTGATTATGGTAATATGGACCTTGGGGTGGTGCCCTTTGAGCGTGGCCGCACCCGCAGAAACAAGACGGCTGCGGGGGTATGTATGGTGCACAGCCGTGTGGGCATCCGGACCCGCACGGTGGAGTTGCGTACCGAGATTGGACCGTGTTCGCATAGCAAGAGCCACATGGATGGCTAGGGTATTCTGGTTGTACCTGCGGTGGCGGTTCTCGCCATTCAGACCAGGTTCGATTGTAGTCGTATGGTGAAGGAGGGGTTGCTGGTAAAGGATGAACGTGAGAATTTGCCGGAGGGGCCAATTTTTTCATTTTTGCATCATTCTTATCTATTAAAAGAGCCTCGTCCATGATACCGGTGAGCGTTGTTTTTCTTGCGGTCATTACAGCCTGAGCTAATTTTGCTGGCAAGCCTCGGATGAAGGCTCGCCCTGCTAAGATGTCAAATTTTTCGGGGTCAAAGTTTTTGCCCTTTTGAAAAAGGAGCCTGGTGAAACGGTGGGTATATTCCAGAACGGTTTCATTATCTCTCATTGGGAGATTTGCGAGTTCTAAGCAGAGTTCCTTATACGTTTTGTTAGGGACATATCTTTTCTGGAGCAATTTTAACAGATCTACAACGCTAGTACATTCTTGTTGTTCTACGTAAAATTTGACGTGCTGGACCAATTTATCCATCAGACCTTCGAGGAAAATGGTCTCCTGGCCGGGGGGGACTCGTGATTTTACTTTGTGTATCGCGTTTAAAAAGTCTTCGAACGAAACCTTGTCAGGGTCGAAATCAGGGATTTTTTCTAAAATCCGATCCACCTTTCTCTCCTCCCTTTCGGTGATAAACCATGATTCAATATGCGATGTCCCGGATTGACCGAGGCTCCTCGTGTCTCTTATGGACGGCGAGGCTGTCGGAGGCAGTGGTGAGTTGCGAGGGGGAATCGTGTCGTGAACGAGAGGCATAGTGAGCGTTGTGAGTGGACAAGGGTTTGATCAAGTTACGGCGCGTTAAGCAACGGAAATTAATGAATTTTAATATTACGTGAATCCGTGTGGTTAACGAAATATCCCACTTCTGACACCAAATTGTTACGTCCCACCTGACGGGTGGTTCTTACTCTGTTACTCTGATCTTTGGGTTCTGCCGATTTAAACGCTAAAGCGTACCTTGACCTTCCTTGCGGATAATAAAGGATGCAGGATAGGGCGTTTAGTAATTGTCGATACGTGTATGGGTTTTCAATAATATATATATTCTCGTTTGTCGTTACATACCCTTCGGTGACTTCAGGTGTTGTACGTCACTCGTTCGTTCTTGTATTCACTCACAGTTCATTCACTCGAGAGGTCTCGTTTTACGCTATGTTCGCGGTTCGGACGTTACACTAGACTCGCGGCGCGTGGCTACGACTCGACCTTGGAGATACAAGCGGTTGGTGGTGGTCCTGCACAGCACACGGGTGCACTCCTGGACTTGGTCCAATTATGAATCTGCTATCTCAGATTGCGGCGATACACTCGTGTTGAACCGTCGGCCGAGCACGTCGTTGATGATCTTCCTGGTTTCGAGTAGCCTTGAACGCGGATCTACTGCGGGTCGCGAACGGACAGAACTTCGGTCCTTGCTTTACGCTATCACGGAACTGGCGTACTTGCGTTGCACCGATAACTTATACTCCCAAAAGGGGAGTAGGTCACGCTCTTTGCTTGCGAAAACCTGCAAGCAAAGGGTTTTCGCCATCGCATTCCGCAAGTTCCCCGATTTCGTATCGCGGTCGTCGCTAAGCGAGAAAACGCTGATGGTTTGCGGATTCCAGAGCAAGACCTCTTTGGAATGGCGAAAGACGAAAATGGGTTATAGCTAGGGACGTAACAGGAAACAGCGGACTTATAAACAACTCGTCCGTCGAATGCTGCTGGAGGAAACGTGAAGAGTCCAAAATTCGTAGCTGATCTTTCCCACTGTAGCGCATGCATGTGATGTCGCTCGGAGAGTCGATCTGATTGTAACCGGTTCGTAGCCTGGTATATAACCGCTCGCGAGTTCGCGGTGCGCGCGGTCGCCATCTGGCGGCGATGTCGGTACTCGCGGTGCGTGCCGGCGGGGCCCGTGGTTCACGGCCTCGGTCTCCTTATAGCCTTCAGGAGGATACATGTACATCTCTGATTCGATTGTTCCATTCAGAAATGCTGTTTGAACATCCATTTGTTCAATGGTGCAACTCTTAATACATCCAACTGATAACAATATTTTCAAAGTGCTCATTCTGGCAATTGGTGAATAGATTTCTTCATTCTCCTGGTATGTTTGTTGGAATCTTTTGGCTACGACACGGGCTTTGTATTTGCCGTCAAACTTGACTCTATAAATCTATTTAACTTCTACGATTTTCTTATTAGTTGGCTTGTCCACCAATGACTTGTTTCATTTTCTTCTAAACTTTTAATTTCTTCTCTCATTGCAAACAACCATTTTTGGGATTTCGGACAGCTCATTGCTTCTTTATAACTTTCCGGTACTATTGCATTACAATAGTTTACATAGACGATATGGTCGTCAAATTTCTTTGGTCTCTGGATTTTTCTTCGTGGACGACCAGTATTTCTCATTTCTTCAATCTTGTTCCCTACCTCTCTGCTTCTTTTTCCCTTTATCTTCAGGCTCATGTGCTGATTCTTCCTATGTTTGATCAGTTTCCTGTATCTCAGTGGCTTTTTCCACAGTACCCGGCACGTTAAGAATCGTAAAGATTTAGAAATTTTCAAGATGATATGAGACGCGTATTCCAGAGAGGTGCTGGGGTAAGTGCCATACCGTTTCTCATGGTACGCCTGGGTCTGGTTCACTTTGTCGAAAATCATTTTGTCAACTATTACTTTGTCGACAATCATTTTGTCGACAATCACTTCGTCGATCATCATTTTGTCGACACGATCATTTTGTCGACCCGATTATTTTGTCGATACGATCATTTTGTCGACACGGTTATTTTGTTGACGTTCAATTGATCAACATGGTTAATTAGTTCAGAAAACCTAAATATCAGACATTTGTAGCAACCGCAACTCTAACCCTAACCCTAACCCTAACCCTAACCCTAACCATGCTCACCAATTGAACGTCGACAAAATGAGCGTGTCGACAAAATGATTGTCGTCAAAATGATTGTGTCGACAAAATGATTGTCGACAAAGTGATGGTCGACAAAATGATTTTCGACAAAGTGAACGGCTCCCGGTCTTCTTCCTACCAGAAGATACAAGATCTTATCACTTTACGCGTGCCATGCGGCAGCATGACTTCGAGTCATCGGCCACACGCATAGTACCTTTGAAGATCGGCGATCGAACTCTATCGTCGATCCATAAACAAAACATCTGCGGCTCTCAGAATTCATCGCGCCTCGAGTATCAACTACCGCCGGCCCAAGTCCGGCTATCGATATCGGGGTATCGATATCCCGAAGAACCCTGAGAAGTTGGTTAGAGTCCTTGAACGCATTGACCTCTGACACGTGCGTCTCCTCTATAGAGGACTCGACGCTAACATATTATTTAAAAAAAAACTAACCTTAAGCATTCGATTTATGGGAATTTGGAGTACAATATCGGGACATATTATTTTTAAAAAAACTAACCTTAGGCATTTGATTTGTAAGAATTCGGAGTACAATATCGAGACATATTATTTAAAAAAAAAAATAACCTTTGGCGTTCGATTTATAGGAATACGGAATACAATATCGGAACATTATTTAAAAAATAACTTTACGCATTCGATTTTGGGATGTCCCGTAACAGGAATACGATAAGTGGTAAACATGTAGAGGGGATCAATCAGAGAGTCGTCGAAGAGTCACTGAAACAGTGCGACGTTCAGTTCTGGCTGGTCCTCGATTTAATAAAGTTGTTACTATATTCCGTAATTGGGAGTAGTTCTTTGTTATATACAGGGTGTCCCGTAACTGGTGGTACAAGCGAGTAGGGAGTGATTCTACGTAAAAAATTGAATCGAAAATGTAGAACATAATTTTTTCATATGACGCTTTATTTTCGAAAAAAATAAGTTTGAAAATTTATTGGTTATGTTATGATGTATATATAACATTTGCCTGAAGGAGTTAAGTCATTCATACATTTCCTAGGTCATGTGTGCAGTATCGTATTTTATACATTGTCTGTAACGTACATAATATAGCTATTGTAGCATACGTGTGTCATTTAGGTGTATACGAAAAGTGACGAAACGTGTCATTTTGATGAAACGTTGACTGTTTTACCGACGCAGAATTCGGAGTTCGGCAAGAACGGACTATGAATACCGCCCTATATTATTTTATCGACTCGTCGATATTGTCGCCACATGCCACCGACGAGAGACTGTTAAGGGGGTAGACACGGAACGTGACCTCTTCGATTTTGCCGGTCGGTATTACAGCAGATTTTTCTGCACAGAAATGGTAATAGCCATAGATATAGGGCTGGCCGATGAAAACGAGAGGGCGCTTTTTGTTAATTCTGTATTCTATTCTGAATGTAAAAGAAACAGTCAGCTGTTGCATTGTACTTGACAAAATTTAAACGCAAAGTCTGATTGATATTACAAGCGTAGAAAATTCATTGTACTTTTAATTAATTAAAATATGCTTATGCTACAATATGTTATGTTGGAGTGAGGAACTATAAGTGAAAAGGAAAAAAAAATAAGGGGAAATCCCAGAAAAATAAAGTTTCTTAGCTTCCACATTTTTTTATATAAAATTACTAAACAGACAGTATAGAAATACTAAACGGTTAGGTTAGGGTTAGCTTAGTACATAAATAGCGAATGATCAGTATATGGAAGGATAGTGACCAAAGGATTCTGACCCTTCATATCAAAAAGGGATTAAAACACTGACTAGTGAAGTACAAGCCTTTTTTTATTAACAAAATACTACAGCAGAATATGAACGCTATACACTTATAACATATACACCTATGCAGAAAGCAATTATTGAATAAACATTATGTATAAAATTAGGTTGACACGATACAGGATCTCTTGAACTATCATGCTGTACACCCTGGTTTGATCTGTAAAAATAAATAAGTTTAATAACAATCACTTTTTGAGTTTATACTACTTTAATGTAAAAACTGATACCTACACTGCTCGATGAATCCACTATTAGTTTCCTATTTCTCACCAATATTTCTTGCAATGGTGACCTCTTTCGATTACAGTAAATTGTGATAGAAGCTAAGATAAAAAGTTAGAATGAGTTCTAATCAATTTGCATGCAGTAAAGATGTAAATGTATGTGATTTACTTATTTTTATGCTTGCATGGTGAAGACCTGCTTCCTTTCCTCCCTTCGTTGAGCAGGATTTTCACCATAGATATTGGTCACTGGAAATAATTAAAACAAATTCATATATGAAATTCATGATGATTTCCAATTAATTCAACTACTTGTATACCAAAAGTATAAGTGTCGTACTTACGCTGTCGTACATTGTACTCTTCCCGTGCAAAGTAAGGAGAAGTAGCTGCCAGTATAAATTATTAGGAGAGTGTAAAGAGACCCACCACCACCCCCGTCATAGACGGTCCTCTTCACTCTCCGTATTTACATACCTTCGTATTTACATTTTGGAACAGTATTCGACAGCTCTTCATATCCGCTGCACACACGCCGGTGTATTGGTACTGCATTTTTTTGTAACAGCTCTTCATGTCCGCTGCACACACGCCGGTGTATTGGTATTACATGGTGTACTTTACTGTGTACTCGTACATGGTCCTCCTGTCTTTATGTACGGAGGTTCTCTAATCGGTTGGTGTCGATTGAATCTACTGTCTATGATTTCTGGCAACATGCAGACCTCATAAAACTTCCTCAGGTTTTCCTCCATCTCTGTTGCCCAGAATGTATCATTTCTTAGTACTTTTATAATTTTCATTCCTTTCGGCGTCCATAAACAGAATAGAGCGCATTGTCTATTCGTTATGTGGAACTGTCCTTGCACTAGATAATAGTAGTGATGAACTTTATTCATTTCATCACCCTGGAAAATAAGCCGTATTGCAGGAAGTTGCTCTATAGCTTCATTTTACTTCGACGATGGTATCATCGTCTACGATGCCGTCAGGTGTTGCACCTAAGTAAGGCATAACGGCATCGATGAAGAAGCCACATGGTCGAATATGAATTCCTAATTCGTCTTCTAATTGCTTCAATGCGTTTGCCTCGTTCTCCCTTCCGTATTCGAGGGAACGTAAATTAGGTATTTGCGGATACATTATACTCTTCAAAGTATTTGCCCGCGGTGTATCTTTTCGTAATCTGCATATCTTGCCGAAATTTGATACGGTTAATAATTTTCTCCTGTAAGCTATCCACTTTTCGCTTTTCGCTTGATCGCGAGTTTCCGCTTCGATTGTGTGCCACATCGTCTGCCACTCATGGAGTATGGCCATGTGCCTTTCATACTCGGAAGAGTATACAGTCTCTTCCATATCTGGTTTTGCTGTACTGGGGCCGTAATCCTGTTCGTACGATTGTTTCTGATTTCTGAAGGAGGATGCTTTCGCTTCTTTTTTATATTTAGATGCCATTTCTGCTGCACGCTTCCGACGTTCTTCCATCTTTCTTACGATGTTTGTCGGCTCTTTATTCATTGCCATACTCAATTTACTAAAGGTCCCTTTAATGTTAAATTGGACGACAGCAGCGGAGACTCTACCCTGATATGAGCCTCTTCGTCCAAAGTTTATCCCTTTTCCTCCGATGAATTTGGCAATTATATTATTAAAGCTTTCTACAGCATTATTATTTAAAGCGTACAACAAACTTTCAGCTTGAGCAAAGAGTGGCTGCATCGCTTCTTCAATGCTTTGATATATACCACCTTGCTTCAATCGTGGAACATAATTTACTCTGTTCGGATCCGAATATTTGGTGCAGAAATATGCTAACTTCTGACACTCCTTGTGTTTACCGAAAACATGACTCGGTACATTTTTCATGTCCTCCTTCAAATTTTTTATTTGATCGACTAGTCTGATTTTTTCTTTGAACCGGTATTCTGCAGCTTTCTTTATTCCAGTACGCAGCCGCAGAGCATTGTCCTTTACGACAGCTCTTAGCTCTTTGTAGCGGCCTTTTGCTACGATGTCGTTTATTTTCCTACTGAAATTCCGTAGCAGGTGATTGCTGCATTCTATTTTTCGTATATGCACCATATAATCTTCATATGGATCATTGTCCAATATTTTCTTGTACACGCTGCTATCGCCATCGGCAACTAATATAGAATATACTAAGCCGTGCATTTCTATGCTGCATTTGAATCCTTCGACGATAGCAGCACTTTCCATACCGATTGAACTTTGCTGACGACCCCAGTTTTTGAAACAGCGATGTTCGCGCGCTGCTTCTTTCTTTTTTGCTGCTGTTTGACAAATCATACAAAATTTATTTTTAACGCTGATATACAGCACTTTTTTCGTATGATGTCCCACGATGGCTCCTACGCCAGAAAGAGAATTGTAGTCTCCTCCGCGGTACGATCTTTTCATCCAGCTGCCATCTGCGACAACTGGAATCGCCTCTTGCAATAGCCAATTCTCTTTCCTCTTTTCCAGCTTCTTCCATTTCTTGTTGTGTGGCCACTTCGAAGCCATCGATTATGTCATCCTGACATTTCTCGTACATCCTTTTGGTCATGCAAGACATGTTCACACCAGAGAGTAATTCCTCCAGTTGATTATATCCGCCGCCCGTAACCATTGTTGCAGAAACAGCGGCATGGTTAATATCCATAATGCCATCATTCTTTCGAAGACACGGAATGTGTCCTACGTAATTGCACATTCGGCACTGTACATTATACGTTTTTTCTAAGCCATATTGTTGACATCCAATTATTTCGAAATGTTCAATGCCACAGTCAATAGGTGAATGTTTTGCAAGATTTTTTATTTCTTCGAAGACATATGCAAAATCAGCAAAATCTATTCCTTCAGAAATTGGTTCTTTTGGCTGTTGTGGTTCGGCTTTCTCTACCACCCAATTTATTTCTTCGTCTTCATCGGTAGTATTCAATTCATGTTCTTCTGTATAGAAATCTCCTTCTTGTACAATTTCTTCGATAGTTTCCATTTCTTCAACATTTTCTATATTTTCTATGTTTTCTTCATATAATCTCTCGGTAAGAAAATCATCCGCAGCAGATGTACTTGGGATTGTTCTTTCGGAGGTACCTGCACAGGTACCTGCTTCCGCTGCGGTACCTTCACTTACCGTGAGGCATGCTGCCTTTTTTAACTGTTGCCTGCAAGGAAAGTGTTAGTAATGAGTAGTGTTGCTTCGAAATAAGCAACTCGCTCGGGGTCGAACAGTTGTTTATTACGGAGCAGGTATGCAATACCGTTTGACTTTGTTCTTGAAACGGGACGATAGAAAACACGAGAAATGAGTGAGAGATCGGAGATATCGGCAAGCCATAAAGTGATCGACCGAGCAGCGATGTTATTTCTTGAAAAGAGATAGAATATAACATGTTCTCTCATTTTGGCACTAATTGTAAGCGCTCCGAATGAACGTAGAATCACACGAACGAAACACATCAGAATCGCTAATGCCAGAATGAGAACGGATTACATATGTTGTAGATAATAATTATACCTACATTCAGATTCTTGTTATAAATTTTAATTATGATTTGATTTTACAAGAATTGCTACTGTAGGAACTGTTTGGTTTGCCACTCGCTCTAAATCTGATCGCTCTGTCTTTTATAATTGCCGGTTGCTACACATGCTTCTCTCTCATTCTCCCACTCATTCTCTCTCGCTCTTTCCTCATCCAACCTATCATTCGCTCTGTTTGAAATACATGCAATCACTCATTCAGTGTTTCACATTCGCGCACGTTCTCTCGCTCACTCTCTCTCTCTCTCTATCTCTCGGGCTGAAGTCGCGGTTCGAGAACGATACAATAAAACCTGGATATATGCAACAGAACTTGGGACCAGTGATGCCAGAACCGTGGGACGTGGGACAAATTTTTACCCTCTCCACGACGTCCCACGACGTCCCAGTGACTCCCCTACCGCCGTTGTTTCATCTAACACAGAGCTCGGCAAGATTTGCACTTTCCAGCCGATTTTCAGCTGGCTCCGCCTACCGCTATTCCCCTTGCCGCGACGTTCAGCGCGCAGCCGACGAACCGTTTGAGACTCAGGAGTGTATCACTCGTAAACGTATGCTGGCAACCACTTAAAGAAAAACGCATCGACAATAGTACCTCGCGGGTGGGGTGGAAAGCTATTGCCGGTATATGTTCACGAGTGATACGCTCCTGAGCCTCAAACGGTTCGTAGGCTGCGCGCTGAACGTCGGGGCAAGGGGAATAGCGGTAGGCGGAGCCAGCTGAAAATCGGCTGGAAAGTGCAAATCTTGCCGAGCTCTGATCTAACACAAGCGCGTTGTCCCACGTGTCCGTATGAGCTCTGCGGGTTTAGCAGAGTTCGGCTGCTCTCGTCATTTCTACGTTATCGGCTCGATGCTCAAGCCGCTAAAGCACGTGGCAGCAGCATTGACGAATCGACAAAATAATATAATTTCGTCCATGGCAATATGGCTGAATTAAGAAACCGGGAGAATCAGTTCGAATCCCGATTTTACGGTTTCAGTTCTGATTCTTAATGCATTAACGTTTTTTTAATACATAAACATACATTTTTAATACATTAACTTGGGAAGCAGTTAAGAAAAGGAGTTGAACTGCATGTTTCTTTGATATTTTTTTAAATATTTCAGTGTTATATATACACATATGTATATACGTACATATAATAAAAGAACGTGATATAGAAGTTATTTCTACAATTATGTAGATATTACCGGTATTCTAACTATTACAATACGTAAATGCGAAGAAATACGAGGAAAATTGGTTAGGTTAAATTGTAAGGATATAAAGAAATTTCAATTTTTTACGGTTGGTTAGTTTTATTTTTTATTAATTACAACTATTATCATTTTATTCTGTGAATAGTCATTAAAATGGAAGACATAAAAGTACAGTTTGATTTTTTAGTTAATTTGTACTGCATATTTCATCAGGTTTCCGGCAACTGTTGCAGCTGGTCCAGGCTTATACGATGCTGAATATTTTACCTTTCTGTAATATATTTAGGAAACAAATAAAAGTATAGTTTAGTAATTGTTATAATACAGTATCAACTGTTAACCTTATTAAAAACTTATCTCATTTTGCGTAATTATTCTGCATTTTCGCTTCCTTGTTTTGTAATGACGAATGACAGATTTTTTTAAATAAAACTTTTACTAGTGCATTTGTGAGATTTTTCGATTAAAACAAGATCAAACATGGTATAATTTGAATTATAATTTTTATTTACTTATTTATATCCAAATAAGTAAAAATAATTCAAATTACATGGTGTTTGGTCTTATTTTAATCAGAAGATCCTTACAATTACATTGGTAAAAGTTTCATTTAGCAAAAATGCAAAATAAAAAAGTTATTGTTGAATTAATATTGTCTCACTCAAATGTTTTTTCTCGGGCCCTTTAATTCTCGGACCTCTTTCTCTTTCGCTATTTGTCTTTTTCTACGTTCGCCAGCATTCAAGAACTCGCTCGAGCCAGCGTCAGATACTTTCAGGAGAATCGGGAAAATCCAGCAGAATAACACATTCTATACTGAAAGAAAATACTAACTTATCTGTCTAATCAAATGTTAATAAATCTGGCAACAGATTTATTTTTGGACTGCTTTTCTTAAGTAATCAGAATTTCACCATTCTTCTGTACAGATCGTGTGTAGCAGTTTGTAGCAAATTCAACATATTTTCGATATTATGTAGAATACACAACCGATCGAAAAATATTAAAAATCCAGGATATTTCGTGCCGTTTTTTATATGTTAAAGGCGATTGAAATGAAATAAATGACCAACAATGAATAGTATAATAAAGGTGATCGCTGTTCATCTATTTCCTTTCTACGATGTACAGGATTGCCTTGAAATAAGCAAGTGGCTCGGGACCGAACAGTTGCTTATTTCGAAGCAGAGACCACTTGCTTATTTCAAGGCAATCCTGTATTTCTTCCACAAGTGACGGTTTCCTAACAATTTACAGTACAGTAAAATCTGGATATTCATATGCAAGAGAGATTGGGATCCAAGCGAGGTGTCTAATCTCGGGTTACACGCGACGCCAGCCAAGCGTGAACGTAGAAAGGGACAGGCAGTGGAGGAGAGAGAGAGAGGTCCAATGAACAAAGGAAAGAGCCGAAACATATCGGTGTGACTAATACTAATTCAGTTATAAAACATTTTTATTTTTGACTTTTCTTAAATGAAATTTTTACTAGCGCATTGGCCAGATTTTTCTGATTAAAATGATACCAAACACGATATAGTTTGAATTGTAATTACTTGCTAAAATTGATGTTAAAAGTAGACGAAAAGCCAGAGAGATCGAATCAAAACATTGCCTATATCCAAGCGAGGTGTCGAAGTTTGACCGAACGTCTTGCATATACTCAGGTTTTACTGTACTGTAAATTGTTAGGAAACCGTCTCTTGTGGAAGAAATACATCGTAGAAAGGAAATAGATGAACAGCGATCACCTTTATTACACTATTCACTGTTAGTCATTTATTTCATTTCAATCGCCTTTAGCGTATAAAAAATGACACAAAATATCCTGGATTTTTAATATTTTTCGATCGGTTGTGTATTCTACATAATATCGAAAATATGTTAAGTTTGCTACAAACTACTACACACGATCCGTACAGGAGAATGGTAAAATTCTGTTTACTTCAGAAAAGCAGTCCGAAAATAAATCTGTTGCCAGATTTATTAACATTTTTTTAGACGGATAAGTTAGTATATTCTTTCAGTATAGAATGTGTTATGTTGCTGGATTTTCCCGATTCTCCTGACAGTGTCTGACGCTGGCAGAACGACACAGCTCGAGCGAGTTCTTGAATGCTGGCGAACGTAGAAAAGGACAAATAGCGAAAGAGAAAGAAGTCCGAGAATTAAAGAGCCCGAAAAAAAACATTTGAGTGAGACAATATTAATTCAACCATAACTTTTTTATTTTTCATTTTTGCTAAATGAAACTTTTACCAATGTAATTGTAAGGTTCTTCTGATTAAAATAAGACCAAACACGACATAATTTGCATTATATTTACTTATTTATTTAAAACCTAATGCAAATATATAAAGTAACTATAATTCAAATTATGTCGTGTTTGATCTTGTTTTAATCGAAAAATTTCATCAATACGCTAGTGGAAGTTTCATTCAAAAGAAAAATCAGTCATTATAAAACAACGAAGCGAAAGTGCAGCATAAGTACACAAAAAAAATATAAGGTTTATAGCAAGCTTAACATTTTCTATTGTATTATGGTAATCACTATATTATTTGTTGTATTATAGGTAAGTTGTTTGCGAGTTCACGTGGGCAGCGAGGACAGAAATAAATGAGGCACACTTTGCAATAAACACAGATCGTTTATTGCGCGTCGAATATTTACAAAGTCACAAACACAAAGACAACGTGAAACAATCACAGCGCGTGGTCTAAATGTACAATAATGGCGCGTGGACGAAGCGTGGTCAATGAACTGTAACACAGTAAATGCGTGGGCAATGCGAGGTCACAATGACACACTAGAAGTAATCGCGTGATCACGGCGTGGTCTATATTTGTTATATTAACAAAGAGAGGTCGAACTTGATTCGTATCGTGAGCGTGGGCAAGAGACACGTGCGTTCACTCGAAGCGTACGATCAAGAAGAAGGAAATCGATGATGGCGTCGATCGTGCCGGTTCCGGCGTGGAAGGGGAACCGCGTGGACAAAGGGGGCCCGTGAGGTGCTGCCGCTATCGGTAACGACGCACCAACGAATTACTTTCCCTGCCAACTTCGTCACGCTGCGTGTACGTAGGGAATTTCGCCAACATAAGTAAAATATGCAATATCGTATAAGCGTGGACCAGGTGCAATAGTTGCAAGAAACCTGATATGTAGATAACAAATTAAATGAGGAATCAAATTGTATCTAATCCATTTTTCATTGTAATGACCATTCAGAGAATAAAATTATAATAGTTGTAAGGAATAAGAAATAAAACTAACAAACCGTTAAAGATTGAAATTTCTTTATATCCTTACAATTTAACCTAACCAATTTTCCTCGTATGTCTTCGGATTTACGTATTGTAATAGTTAGAATAACAGTAATATCTAATTGAAGAAATTACTTAAATATTAATAAAAAAAATATCAAAGAAAGATGCAGTTCACCTCCTTTTTTTAACTGCTTCCCAAGTTAATGTATTTCATAGTATTAATGTATTAAAAAAACGTTAATACATTAAGAATCAGAACTGAAACCGTAAAATCGGGATTCGAACTGATTCTCCTGGTTTCTTAATTCAGCCATATTGCCATGGACGAAGTTATACAGTATTGCCTCGTAATAAGCAAGTGGTCTCGACTTCGAAATAAGCAAGTCGCTATCCCCTCTTCTTTCTTTGAAGTCGCCCGCAAAGTGAGAGGTACGAGAAATGAGTGAGAGGTCCATGAAAGCGCGAAGCCGATGTTTAGGGTAATAAATTTCACGCTCGACTGAGCAGTGACATCGGTTAGTAGAAGAAGGATGGAATATATGTATATAATGCTTTCTATCCTTGTTCAAAAAATAACATCGCTGCTCGGCCGATCACTATATGATTTGCCGCTACCTCGGATCTCTCACTCGTTTCTCGCGTTCTCTATCGTCCCGTTTTGAGAACAAAGTCAAGCCGAATAGCTACCTCCCTCGAAATAAGCAACGGTTCGGTCCCGAGCCACTTGCTTATTTCGAGGCAATACTGTATTATTTTGTCGATTCGTCGATGCTACTGCCACGTGCTTTAGCGGTTTCAGCATCGAGCCGATAACGTAGAAATGACGAGAGCAGCCGAACTCTGCCAAACCCGCAGAGCTCACACGGACAAGTGGGACAACGCGCTTGTGTTAGATGAAACAGCGGCGGTAGGGGAGTCACTGGGACGTCGTGGGACGTCGTGGAGGGGGTAAAAATTTGTCCCACGTCCCACGGTTCTGGCATCACTGCTTGGGACCCAAGCATTTCATTTATAGAATCGAGGTGTCGAATGCGGGTTACGCGCGACGCCAGCCAAGCGTGAACGTAAAAAGGGACAGACAGTAGAGGAGAGAGAGAGGTCGAAGAATTCAAAGCGAGGAGCCGAAACAAATCGGTTTGACTAATACTAATTTAGTTATGAAAATTTTTTATTTTTGACTTTTTTTAAATAAAATTTTTACTAGCGCATTGATGAGATTTTTTTGATTAAAATGATACTGACCACGATATAGTTTGAATTATATTTATTTATTTATTTATTCAGAATATGCTGCGGAACTATTGACTGCAAATTAGGTGCTTTATGATGTTAGGAAAAGCCCGTGGTTTCAAACCGGACAGTTTTTTCCTATTGAAAATTAAAGTAATCTACAAGCTAACAATGATAATATAATAATAATAAAATAAATAAGCAATAATAATAGAATAAAGAACATCGAATCGACACCTCGACATACAAACGATGTGTGCGGACGCAGAATCGACACCTTGCTTGGATATGTGCAATGTTTTTATTCGATCTCTCTGGCTTTTCGCTAACTTTTAACATCAATTTTAGCAAGTAATTACAATTCAAACTAGATCGTGTTTGGTATCATTCTAACGAGAAAAATCTCACCAATGCGCTAGTAAAAATTTTATTTAAAAGAAGTCAAAAATAACAAAGTTGTATAATTGAATTAGTATTAGTCACACCGGGGGTGTCCCACTTGGACGTCGACCGATTGGACGCGTCCCGATTGGACGGTCCCCATTGGACGCCGTGCCGATTGGACGCGTTCCTTTTGGACGCCGCGCCGCACAGTGGGACAAAACGGCTTTCGGCGATCAAAATTCGATTTTCGTGAAATCGAAAATTGAAAAACTAATTACATACATCGATAGAGAATAAACTGTAGTTTAACGTAGTGTAATCCGTTTTTTCATATTTGCTTCCGTTTTGCTGTGGTTCGCACTCAAAGTCAGTACAAATTCGTCAAGACGAAACGCTGATAATATTACCCGTAACTTCAATGTACGATTCTAATTAATTTTACTCGGAAAGATACAATTCAAATGAATGATAAAGTTTACTAGGATAGTATAGATTCTATTCAGTGCATAAAGTAAGTTAAAATGTTAACAACTTTTTAAATAATAGGATCTGATTGAAACGAAGTACATTTAACTAAAATCTCAACTTTGAGTTTGATTTAAAAAAAATGCTACAACTTGCGACATGTTTAATTATTACTACAGGAAAGAGTGAACCTTCCGCTATTAGAATCTGAAAAAATCGGTTGCACATTTTTGCACTTTTTCAAGAAAATGGCGATTGAATGAAATTACACCCATCTTGGCCGCTGCGCACGAAGATGGAAAAGCAGTAACAGATACGATTATTAACCAGTTAACTGCCTTATTAACTATTATTATTAATTATTGCAACGTGTATATTTGTTATCCAAAACTTTATTTCGGTTCAATAAAAGTGTTCACTGATCAATACAAATGTGATCCTTTCTGGTTTTTCTTTAACTTTTTCGTAAAAATTATGATAGGAGTATTTGCCTTGCATTCGACGTGTATACTTGTCATTGCCTGATTTTTATTACATATCCCTTTAAAAATTTTCAAAACTAAATCCCACAGTCAAATAGTCAATAGGCCAATATTAACTTTTCTATCCCCTGTAGTGATTATAATTTAACGATCGCGATAATCTTCAAGCATCTACCAGCTAACCTATTAAGTACCAGTTGTGCACAATTACCATATCATAAACCAACCTAATTTATTTTATTGTTGTAAGCAAACTTTCAATATTCTAAGAAAGTCGGAACTGCTCTGCGGCAATAATGATTATTTCGACTTGTCGGCCATCAATGACCTTCTATAAACGTCATTTTTTAATTATTATATCCATTTCTCTTACAGTTATTAACATTTTTAAGCCAAATTTTTGTTAAATAACATAAAATATGTCTAACAAGTGAAGGATATTGAACGCGCTTCAGTTTATACGTGAATATCTTGACACCCTGTAGTTCAATATGATTTATATTGATACAACTTAAGCATCATAATGTAGGCAAAAACTTCCCAAAATTTCATTAAAATATTTCCAATAGAACCGAAGTTACAGAATTTTGATCGCCAAAAGCCGTTTTGTCCCACTGTGCGCCGCGCCGCGCCGTTTGAACGTCATGCCATTTGGATTCGTGCCATTTGTACGCCATATGTTTTATAATCATTGCCTTTGGAAATCCGCAGATGGTGGTGTTGCGTGCCCGTTCGAGGTATATAGGGATTTTCGGGGATTTAGGCGCAGGTAAAGTGATTCGTGGAGCGCGGAGGCGCTCCGCTCGCAAGGCGCGAAAATAAAACAAATAAACTATCTTTGACAGTTGATTATGATTGTAGTTTTAACTATTTATTCAAACCGTTTCAAAATATGCGTTATGATTTGCAGCGTGAGAACAACTTTGCTAATTGAGCGACAAAATCATTCTGCTCGTTCTGCGTTTGGCGGAGATCTTCGCGCGTTGTCCGTCGATGCCCCTTCCTTCGTAGATCCTGGATCCTCCCTCAGGATCATCGTCCAATGGTGGAGGAGTCCACCCCGTCTCGCGTGGGCCCCTTCTCCTGGCTGTGGTCCACCCTCAGGCGCGTGGAAGTGGAGGCGCTCCGCCAAGACGTTAGAACATTGCAGCGCACATGTGCTACGAGAAAGCGTGGGACCCAGAGAAAATAGGAAAAGACAAGACCTTGTACTTGCCAAAGGCAACTCTTGAGGAAATTTACGACCCTCTTAGAGTGCATGAAAAGACAGGATATCGGAAAAGACTTCGTTACTTTTAAGGACCATTTGTGACTTGGTCGAAAACAACGAATTAGCTATGTTCTATCATAAATCAGTCTTTTAAGAATTTACTAAGTGAAACTATTCCATTCTCCGGATTTCCGGCCTTCTCTCAGCTCGATCACCCAGGTCGAGAGGTTTACAATTTTGGCTTTGTTTATTTTATAATATGAGCGTACACGCAGATGGTTTAAACTCCGCTCTTAATTTATAGCCATCGATACAAAAGGTCCTCGAAGAACATTCGAGACATATCGATACAATTGCCTATCGATAAATATTCCCATGTCAATGTCGCCATACCACTCTAGACATATTCACGTGATAACGTTTCACGTTACAGTGGTATTGTTCGTCGATTTAAATTCCTATGCTATTTGAATGCGTATGCTTGCTGAAGTACTGTAGACCGTTCAGATGTTGCGGAGGTTAAGAAGTGACTCCTCGGTCTGTCCCGCCTAGTCCCAACGTCGTCACGCACCCACACCATTTGACTTTGCGGTGTGCAAGCAGCGGGCTTAGTATGTGTGAGCGTTTCGACCAGTAACGCGCGACGGTCTAGAATGCGTGTGCATTAGGCGTGACTAGAAACCTCTGACCAATCGTACCCGCATTCCTTAGCCTCCGCAACATCTGAACGGTATACACCATATGATTACATATATCTAAGGTCAAATAGTTATGTGTAACGTTTGACAGGTATAGGTTATAGTGAAAAACATGTGGAAATTGAATGCAGTTACTTACTTACAAGATATATCTGGAAGTATGTTTGAGGTAAAAGAAACATTAAACCTTACTTTCTTCAATACATTCTTTATTCCAAATTAATGTTGTTGAGTAAAATGTATCAATATATAATTGTTGCACAGTGGGTTGCGGAGAAGGTTGATATATAACTCACTTTTAATGACTTTTTATTTATAACGTTTTATTCTTAAAGCTTCTAATAAACTTTACTATAATGATATAATTAGTTTAATCTTTAAATGATGAATTCTCTCTTATACCTATCGCTCTTTTATAATAACTCTTCTTACTCGCTTTTGTTCTTTATATAATACTAACGGAAGTACGTACGCGCGAGACCATCTTCACTATCTATTTTGGCGCGGTTATTTGAATTTCGATTGTCTTATACTAACATTCCCTCTCAATCTAAATTCCCTCTTGCGCCGTCACTGTACTAACTTATTTCTAAATTTTATAAATTTGGTAGCACTCAGCGGTTTTGTAAAAATGTCTGCTATTTGTTCTTGTGTATTACAATAGATTATCTTGATATTATTTTCTTTGACTTGTTCCTCTATGAATCTATATCTTACATCTATGTGTTTTGATCTTCTATTTAGAATGCCTGTATTAATCAGTTTGATCGCGCTTTGATTGTCTATGTATATTTCCACTGGTACCTTTCTACCCAATAGTTCCTCGATTACCCCTTTTAAATACAATAATTCTTTACAGCATTCCGCTGCCGATATGAATTCGGCCTCTGTGCTCGACAAAACTACAATTGGTTGTTTGCGCGATGCCCAATTAATAATATTGCCATTTAATTCTATTACATATCCTGACGTGCTTTTTCTAGTCTCTATATCCCCTGCGTAATCCGCGTCGCAGTACGCTCTAAGTACATTTGTGTTACCCTTTTTAAATTTTATTCCAAGATTCTTTGTCCCCTGTAGGTATTTCAATATTCGTTTTATATTGGTTACATCCATATCGCTCGGATTCTCTACTCTCCTACTGCATTACATAACTGCGTAGTTGATGTCCGGTCTAGTTTTCGTTGTTAAATATAATAGGCTTCCAACCGCTTCCCTATAAGGAAAAGTGGTTCCTTTTCTCTCTTCTTCCCCTTTGAAGTTCGCTAGCATGGGCATGTCCACTGCTCTTGCTGTTTGCATCCCGTAGGTCTCCAACACTTTCTGTAGATATTTGGTCTGCTTCAGTTTTATGACATCATTTCCCTCTTTTATTATTTCTATGCCTAGAAAAACACTTGGATTATTGTCAAGTTTTACATCAAAATAATATTTTAATTTTCGAACCAAATCCATAAGTATTTTCTTATCCTTCCCAAATATTACTCCATCATCGACATGTATCGCGAGATACACTGGTTCTCTTTCCCTCTTGAATATGCATTTTTCTGTTCTTAATTGTTTCAACCCTTCATTGCTCAGGGCTTGCGTGAATTTCTTATTCCAACAATGTGAGGCTTGCTTAAGCCCGTAGAGAGCCTTTTTTAATTTGCATATTTTTCTTCCCTCCTGATATCCTTCAGGGAGTTGTAAGTATATCTCTTCTTCTAATTCCCCATATAGAAAAGCTGTTTTTACATCAAACTTTATGAACTCCATCTTTTCTTGCACTGCTAGGGTAAATAATATTCTTAATGTTGCACTATTCACTACTGGACTGTATAAATCCTCGTAGTCTATTCCTTGTTTTTGTTGAAAGCCTCTTGCCACTAATCTGGCTTTGTATCTCTCTCCTTCTTTGATTTGGAATACCCATTTGCTGGTTAGAATTTTTCTTTCCTTTACCTCATCTTCATCTACTAATTCCCATGTGTCGTTTTTCTTTAGTGAATCTTTTTCTTCTTGTATAGCTTTTAGCCATTTTTCTCTATCCTCACTTTCAACGACTTCCTGATATGTTAAAAATACATAATCATTATATTTTTCTGGATATTTTCTCTGTCTCATCGATCTTCTCAACTCTCTTCTTTCTTCTTCTGCTCTTGGTTCTATTGGATCCTCATTTACATTTTCCTCTTGATCGATGCTTGTATCTTCTGTTGATCCTCTGGTTGGAGCCATTTGCTCCTCCGCATCCATCCAGTATTCCTCGTTTCTTTCTGCATCTCTTTCAGTTTCTGTTTTAGTTTGCTCTTCTCTACTTTCTCCTTCTTCTTCTTCTGTCAGTCTCTCTTTTTTATTCGTTAGATCTTCTCTTTGATTACTTTTTACGTGGACTTCAAGATCCTTGTTTTCTTGAAAGTACACATCTCTTGAAACAAAGATCCTTTGTTTTTCTGGATCCCATACTCTATAACCCGTGGGTGCATAACCAACGAATTTTCCTTTCTTTCCTCTATTTTCCAATTTTCTTAATTGTCCCAGATCTTTGGTGTAAACTGTGCATCCAAAAACCCTTATGTGTTGTAGATGTGGCCGTTTACCATTCCAGGCTGTTTTATCATTTACTTTGGTGGGACTTCTGTTATGCAGATAAGCGGCTACTCTTACTGCCTCTCCCCATAATTTCTTTTCATCCTGGCTTATCATTGCTCTCACCTTTTCAATCAACGTTCTGATCAATCTTTCGGCTTTGCCGTTTAATTGAGGTGTATAGGGCGGCGTATAATTCATCATTATTCCTCTTTCCTTACACCAGGTTTTTATTTTATTATTTGTATACTCTGTTCCATTGTCACATCGTATTTCTTTGGTTTTTCTTTCCCATTTTACTTCAGCCATCACTATAAATTCTTTTAATTTTTCCAGGACTTCTTCCTTCGATTCCATCAGGTACACAGCTACAAAATTTGTATAATCATCTATAAATGTGATGACATACCTGTTTCGGTCCCAAGTCTTTGGAGTTATGGGACCACATACGTCCGTATGTATTATTTCCATTGGCTGACTAGCTCTCTCTCTTTGGTTCTCGAATGGCAGTCTTCTTAAATTTGCCTCTAGGCATTGATTGCAGCTTTGTAATTCTTGCAATATCTCTTCTTTTGTTAATTGGATTCCTTCTAACAAACTCAGGAGTTTTACCATGTTTCCTGCACTCAGGTGTCTTAACCTATAGTGCCACAGTTCTACAAGATTATGTTTTGTCGTCATCAAAACACTGTCTCTATTGGTTACCTCTCTTACAGTATACAATCCTGCATCATTTCTCTTTCCTTCAAAGATGATGCTTTTGTTTTTACATATTTTTACTTGCCCATTGCAGAATTCAATCTTTCCTCCTTGTCTGTCTATTGCACTTACTGACATTAAATTTCCCCTTAATTCTGGTACGTACAGTACATTCCTTAATTCACAGTTTTCCACTTCAACTGTCCCTATTTTCTCAGCCTTCATCATTCCCTTTTGACTCGCCACACTAATTTCGGTATTTATTGGTCTGCTGTTTTTTAGGTGTTTTTCATCGTTTGTCATATGTGCTGTAGCACCCGAGTCTACTATCCACCCTTCGGTGGCTGTATGTGTCAGAAGGGCTATTTTAATATTGTCTTCTTTCTTAAATTTTCCTTTCTGATTTCTGAAGAAACAGTCCTTCTCTGAATGATTAGTTTTCTTGCAGATTTTACAGCCCTTGACTTCTACTTTACAATCTTTTGCTATATGCCCTGGTTTCTGACAATTAAAGCATCTTGTGTGACTTGCAGTCTTATAATCTATGTTTTTATTTGTATATTCTGAGCGTCCTTTCTTATTGTATTTCTGCCATCTCTTATCTTCTGTTTTAAATGCTACAACTTCTTCACTATCCTTTATGTTTCTAGCTTCTTCGACTAGGAGTCTTGCGGTTAAATTGGTCAACGTCCTTTCGGCTTCTGGTGACGATTCCCATGCACTTATAAAGTATCGGTAGCTCTCTGGTAGTGCTGTTAAAATTTTTGATATTACCATCGTCTCGTTGACTTCCTCACCTAGCCCTTTTAGTTTGAAGGTTAAGTTTTTTAAATCTGATATAAAGGTGGCTATGTCCGTCTCACCCTTTTTTTTGTATTCGAAGAATTCTTGCATCAGAGTGTACTTCTGTTGTTGTGAGTCTCTCTCATAAATGCCTTTCAATTTCTGCCACATATCATACGCATTTTTACATGTGACTATATGTATTAAGGATTGTTTTTCTAGAGTACTCACCATTATTCTCTTCGCCCTTGCATCTTTACCTTTCCTCTCTGGTTTTAATATTTCAGCTTCTGTTGGCTGCTTCGTTACTATCGACAGAAGGTCCGAAGCCTCGAGATGAATCTCCACTTGGAATTTCCATAACGGATATCCATCCGCATCTTTTAATTTTTCGATATTGTCTATGAAATTCGTATTATTTGTTGCAGCGCACATCCTGTTAGCCCTTTTTACTACTTATTTTTTACTTTTTTACTGCCTTTAATCACTCTTTTCAATTTTCTCTTATTTTACCTTTTCACTGTCTCTTTGTTCTCGCAACACGTGCTTTCTGGGCCCATAACCTGTTGCACAGTGGGTTGCGGAGAAGGTTGATTTATAACTCACTTTTAATGACTTTTTATTTATAACGTTTTATTCTTAAAGCTTCTAATAAACTTTACTATAATGATATTGTTGCGCCGGGGAGTGGAGCTCGCGCTTTCCATAGTTAAATGAATACACCAGGAGCAAACTAGACTGTCTATATTTCAGTTACACAAGTGGTTTAGCAATAGATCCGTACAGGTCGGCTTCCCGATACAATCTGATATTCAAAAGACGCGCGGTTGTCTAAGAGACTTCAAGCATCCGGTGACGTGTTTCCGCTCGAAACAAGGGATAGCTTCACGTTATGATTCGACAACAGCTTCGGACGGGGCAGTCGATGGCTCTTTCGATATATCAAGAAGCGGTCGATGCGTCGAAAGAGCGGGAACTTCTCACCGTCACAACAATATACAGTAAAACTTGGATATATGCAACAAACATTGGGACCCAGGCATTGCATATATCCAGTCGAGGTGTCGAATCTCGGGTTACACGCGACGAGCAGCCAAGCGTGAACGTAGAAAAGGACAGACAGTGGTGGAAAGAAAGAGGTCCGATGATCAAACGAAAGAGCCGAAACGTATCGGTGTGACTAATACTAATTCAATTATAAAACTTTTTTATTTTTGACTTTTTTTTACTGAAACTTTTACTAACGCATTGGTGAAATTTTTCTGATTAAAATGATACCAAACACGATATAGTTTGAATTATAATTACTTGCTAAAATTGATGTTAAAAGTTGGCGAAAAGCAAAGGAGGATTGGAAATGAAAACCGGTTGCGGCGTCGACTCGGGTTTCAAACGTTGTATATATCCAAGCGAGGTGTCGATTCTGGGTATTTAAACGTTGCATATTCTGCTATCCGTCTGAGCAAAGCTCAGGTATGAGTCTGATAAATATTCTATAATATTGTTTTTGGCAATTCTGTCCGCTTGAACCCACTCCGCACTTAACACATTTGGAATCGGATCATCGATTACGTGTATAACGTTTAGCTCTGTTAAGAGTCCTCGGATCCTGAATTTCCAGATGCTATATTTTTCACCATCAAAGGCTTTAATATTCCTTTTCATGGTTAATGCACTAGCCATTGTTTTTGTCACTAATAAAATAAGATATATATTACACTTAGATTACTATTACACTAGAATTACTCTTACACTATTTTTACAATCACTAAGGTTTTAAGAACTAGATATTTACTTTCTAAATCACACAAAAAAATATCTATTAAATCACACAAAAAAACTATATACACAGTCACTTAGTTTATAACGTAACTGGGCCCATAACCTATTGGATTATGGGATTAGTTTAATAAAAGTTTGTAATTCAATTTTCACTAAGATATTTATTTTAAAAGCTTAGAAGGACGTCTATACTGTGCTAAGCTCAAGCAAGGAATGAAACCTCCGTAAAATGCACGCAGAAAACTAGCGCCCACTTTCAGAAAGAAAAATAACGGCCCCGGGCCTTCAATGTGTTTATTGCACCAGACCCTTAGGTCTGGTACGGCTCGAAACCCATCGACTCTGGTAACAGAGCTAGGCCTTTGTCTGATAGTCAGTGTCCCTCAACATAGAGATTCGTTTTTAACCGACTTCGAAAAGGAGGAGGTTACTCAATTCGATCAGTATGTTTTTTTTTTTTTTTTTTTTTTTTTTTTTGGGTGTGTTCACCGATTACTCTCAGATGGATGTACCAATCGGAACGAAACCTTTTGCATCTTGTAGGGTATGTCTTCCGGTTGGTCCCATTGAAAAAAAATTTTTCATTTTATGATTGTTATTGCAAAATACAGGCAGTTTTTTATGTCAAGATTGGACGATTTCAATGACCTTTTAATATGTTGTCGGGGACATGATTCTGAACAACTTTTTCATTATGCATAATTAACGGAAAGTTTTAGTTTCCGAGATATTCGTGAAAAACTATTGTTACTACTACATTGAATTCTACGTATGCCTACGTGTCTCTACTGGTGTATGAGTCAGCATGCAGTCGCCGATTCTCTACTGTTTCTATACACATATCGCGTCGATCGAAATCCAGTATGCATAGACATATAATAATAATAACTATTGTTATTGCAAAATCCGATTCTATACCGCTACTCTATAAGGAATACACCGATTGCGATGAAACTTTTCACATCTCGTACATCTTTCCACCATAATTTCATTTACAAAAATGTATGTAACTTCTTATTGTTAATAACTATCGTTATTCAAAAAAAACATATTCTTTAGGGTTATTCTGCAAGGAATGTAGCGAGCGCGATTTTTCAAACTTGTCCCTGCAAGTAAACTTCGTCACTTTCTTTACTAATTGGTCGCTAATAATAAAACAAATAAAAAAAAGGCTTGGCTTGCTTCTTCACATATCAGGCGCTGGAAGCTGATTTGGACTGTTTCTTTGCAAAAGCAACTGTCGTAATCTTTGCATTTCTGCGAGTGCTCTCTCGTCATGAGGTTTCACGAGGACTTTGTTTGGTGCTAAATCAGATAAAACTAGACCATCTAAACTTTTTACACGACTAAGTGCAACGTAAATTTGGCCTTTTGCAAAATTCTTTTTGCCAAGATCAATTACAGCTTTGTTCAATGTAGTCCCTTGTAATTTGTGCACCGTTACTGCCCAACTCAGAATAAGTGGTAACATTCTGCGCTCGACGTCTCCAAATTCTTTTGTCGCTTGAAACGTTGCTGAAACTGGAGATATTGGAATGTTACCATCAATATCTTTAAATCTATTTCCAATGGATTCGTCGTCAAATTTTATAAGTACTGAATCCGGCAATTCTCCCTGTTCTAGTTGATCTCTTCGAAGTGCCGGCCATGTAAATTTCTTTACTATTCCCATTGCACCGTTTATCAAACCATCAGAAATTGATAGGTTTCGTCGCAGCATAATTCGAGATCCCTCAGTTAATGTTATTGTATGTAACAGTCCGCCACAATTATTTACATTTACAGGTATGACATTTTCTGGTGGCCTTTTTCCATATGTAGCTGCCTCACGGGACTCGTCTATTGAATCAATGACGTACATTCTACGTGATTTTGCTAATTCATCTGTCATTTTTGTGTTATATTCATCCACTAATTTTATCGTTGGGAATATTCTTACTGCTGCACCATCCTCGAACTCTCCGGTTAGGGGAACTCTTCTTCGTTCGCATAGTATTTGTAGTTGAGAAGTTGTCACTTCTCCAAACCGAAGGTTATTCAGTAAGTCGATAAACTCAACGTCATCTCTTTGTCGCATATTAATGGTGAGTTCGCAGAATGAAAATTGGTGCCATAAATTAATTTCTGCAGTACACCAATGTGGCTGTTCAAAACACCAGTGTCCTTTTACTGGGGGCAACTGCATGATATCGCCGAAGAGAAGTACATTTACGCCGCCAAATAGTTTATCATTGCTTTTCAATTCTTGCAATCTTAAATGAATTATTCGCAAATTCTCATAAGATACCATTGATATCTCGTCAATAATCAACCACTTTGTATGACGCCACTTTCGTCTCTCCTGTTCGAGTCTTTGTCCTGTCAGTCGCCGATACGTCATTGCAGTACCTTTTTCAATAGGCAAGGAGAACATGGAATGCAGAGTTTTCCCTAATATTTGAAGGGCGGCGACGCCAGTCAAAGAAGCTACTTCAATGAAAGATGGTTTTATCATCGTATCAATTGTAGGATTATAGCAGCGTTTAACATGTTCAACAAGTAATTTTAAAATAAACGACTTACCGCTACCAGCTCCTCCGGTAATAAAAAGCAACATTTGTTCCCTATTTTCATTATCATTTTCTTTAATATCTTTCTCAATTACTGCGGAAACTGATCTCAATAAGTCTTTCTGTTGAATATTAAGACATCGAATACTATTAAGGAACACGTCTTCTGGCATTGCAATTGTTTCTTGCTGTTGATCTTCATATAAATCAACTTGATCGTAATGTATTGTTTCGTCAGCATGAATTCTGACTGGATCTCTTAAATGTTCATTGGTTTCTTCTTCGTGTACAACATTTAAAGCAGCAGCCTGGGCGAGCGCCGCTTCAATAATTTGCTCTGCGTGAGTAAATTGTTCGACGGTTGCGTTACCCATCAGAGGTTTCAACTCGTGTTGCCGTCGAAGAAAACATTGTTCCGAAGATTCGTTTTCGGACATAAGTGTACTTTCATCACGAAATGGAATGTGACACACTATTAAGTTATAGAAATATCCTTCTCTGTCACTGTTCAGGGTATAATATCGGTGGCGAAGTACAGCTGGTTTATTTCTTATTCGCATTCGGGTATCGTCCTTTAATTTGATAAATTTCGACCTTGATATTTCTTCATCGTCATTTCGAAGTTCTGCGTCTCCATCCTCTTCTGCCCACATACCACTGGAAACTGTTTCATATCGGACAGCAAATTCCGCTAAGCTCAAATCCTCTAGATTGTCTGGTCTCTTTACGTAACGATCGAATATGTTATTGAAAAATGATGTTTCATATTATTCGAATCGCAAAATTCTATATCTCTGCTCAGGCCGACAGCTATTTATAAATACAGCTTTTCTCGAGCTCATTTTCAGAGGCAAATGACATAACCGATAAGCACATTCGGGAGCACTAACCACACGTTGAGACAGAATTGCCATAGATACCGAAAATAGTTGATCCCGGACGGTTCCGCTCCGGCGTTTCGCTCGTAAAATGGCTTCTTTAATAGTATTTCCTGCGTCCTGCGGCTCGCATTTACTTGCGTATTTAGCAATATAATATGCGACAGCTGTAACATTTCCGCATGGTTGAATATCCATGTTTGCTTCCCAAAGCTTTAAAAGTGTTGGGTTGTAATTATTCACCATAATTTCATTTTCTGTTCTCTTAAGTACGCAGAAACGTCCATTATTCGCAAGTGTGTCATCTGGACCTAAGCACATCGTTCTTTCACTTATCGGTCTTGGGAATCCGAAACGACAACAACGATTATTACGATCTTTGTAACATGTAGCAGAATGTTTATGAATTTGGACCTTTTGAACTATGTCCCTCATATTTTCATTTTCTGCTTCCAATGAACAAGATACAACTTTCTCAATAACGTTGCGGCCTTCGTTGGTAAGGAAATCAGGTACGTTTGCACACCAAACAAGCATGTGCAAATGTGGACTTCCCCTGTTCTGAAATTCTATTCTATGCCAAAAATCGATAACAACGCCACCTAAGCAATCGGAGTTTCTTAAATACTGCATTAACGCGTTTACACGTAACGTAAATTGTCTTGCAATAACTACAGGGTATCTCTGAACCAACTTTAGTCGATCTGCAAAAGATAGGTTTTCAAATTCGGTAATGGGGCGACCATCGGATAGTATTAATGCTTTCAACATATCTGGCCAATTTAGATCATTGCAAGAGAACGTAGCAAACCATGTGGGCGGTCCAAGACTTCGGACCATGGCGATTAATTCCGAACAGCATCGTTTCCAGTATGATGCCGATCCTCTTATATTTCTCATCGTGAGGTGCATATTATCTACTAATCCCTGTGGAGTATGTTCCCCTTGGCGCATTCTACATGATACTGAAACGCTAGCTTTTGCGCGGTAGTATTCAACAACAGATAATGCGAAGAACAAATAATCTGTTCGTTGGAATCGTTTGTCATTGCTCAGAATACGCGCTTGGAAGTAATCCAGTGGTGTAATTGAGATGTCTCGATGCTCTCCGAATCCATTTTTACCATCCGGAAACAGGAAGAACCAACACAGTTCTTCCATCCTTCTCTCCCTTTCTAGGTTTAAAGGAGGCACTGTTTTTCTATGTATATTCGCAAGGTTTATCGGGTCATTTTCTGCGTTATTATTATTATTACTAACAGAGACGATACTATCGATGTTGGGAACATCTTCGTCAGTCGAACGTAACATGCTTGTAGCGAAAATAATGTCTGTTGCGCCGGATTCTCTACGAGCGGTCGCAACAGATGGTTGTTGTATCCTTTCTATTTCAGGAGATCTATTCCATTCGGGTGCTATTGTTACAGGTGTTAGTGAATAGATATTTAGCACATTGCTATTGCCTCCTTTAGCATATAAATTACGACGCAAGATGATGTGTAAATCATCAATATTAGTACATTTCATACAGCATGAGACGCCCCGTGACGATGCTTTATATCCTTTTGGATCTCTTGCATGGGAATCATACAACCAATAGTAGGTACTCTCCGACTGGTTACCGCGTGACACAGCTACTGATGTAAAATTGGCAGTCAGAATTCCGTACGTATACTGTTGGAAAAACGTAATCAAAGCGTTCTTTAAATTTGGAAATCCTTCATCGCCGTTATCAATATTAATATGACCATTTACAGCCATTTCATAGCCAATGTTAATATTCACTCTGTTGTTATTAAATGATATGTGTGGCAATAATTCGGTAACGGCTAAATAGTCGACATTCACTTCTCTGGGGTCAGGATTACTTCGCGCTTCAATGCAATCACGGTAATATTTATCTCCTACTAAAAGTACATAATCGACATCACTAGTACACCACGTACTAGGGTCGAGCAAATGAAACGCAACACAAGCAACTGCAGCTATGCCAGTACATTGCTTACCGCGAGATTCAATACTGAAGCGATCGCTAGCTTGATGGCACGAGCCTCGTAAGATAGCTACATTCTGTCCAACATTCACAAATCGACTGTTTGATTCAGTATTTCTTTCTGTAACTTCTATTTCGTTTCTTACAATACAAGGCTCTTCACCGACATCAGCTATTTCCAAAATGTTATTGGGAATATTAGAAAAACATGGTCGCACATCTTTGTATAAAGCATTATTTTGTAATAGCCATTGTAAAGCTACTCGAAGTATGCCAACGTCTATTTCAAATTGTCTTTGTCGCTCAAAATTTTCGAGGCTTTCCACTACAATCATTATACCGGTTTCGTTTAATCGAAATGGAAGTTGCTCGGCTACTTCCAACACATCGCGAGCAAATAGGACTACCTGACCTTTGCACCAATCCTGACTGAAGCGATTTTGAATTTTCATGATTTTAAGAAACGGTACTATTCTGCACAACATTTGTTTCTCGATTTCCGATAAATCTGCTATCTCATGAGATACAGACATTAGTTCCATTTTATTCCAGAATGCCTGAGATGGCACTTTGTATTTTTTAAGATGATGTAGGCAACGAGAACATGTTGTTATCTTCTCCGATTGTATTAGATTTGCAGGAATTACACCAGACAAAGGCCGCGTGTGCAAAGCGTAACGTTGCTGCGGATATAAAGTCTTGTAACACACTGCACATGGTACATCAGCAAAAATATTAATAGTCGATTTAAAGTTCTCTACTTGAAGGAGAAGTTCTTTTCTGCGATTTTTCGCTAGTTCACGCATATTCCTTAAACGCGTATTTCGTGATTCGGTACGTTCACTTTGTAGTACTTCTCGCGTACGATTTCTCATAACCATCAGACGTTGCGAACGTTCCTCAGTAGATTCGTTCGCTAAACGTCTGCGGATTAATCGGAAACGGCGTGATCGTTTCTCCGCAGATTCGTTCGCTAAACGTCTGCGGATTAATCCGATACGACGTGATCGTTGCTCGGCAGATTCGTTATGTACACGTTGAGAAATTAGGCTTAGTCGCCGTGTTTTTTCAGCGACCGTTTTGCGCGATAATTTCGAATGAGCATATTTCCGCTTTGCAGACAATCCCGCACGGCGTTCATCAATACTTTCTTGACGCCGTGCCTCTGCGGTTCTTTTACGTTTTTTACAAAGACGTAATTGTTTGGCATCATCCGATTCATTTGCACGACTTTGTCTCATACGGCATGCACTTTTTGTACGTCTACCCATACTTTCATATACCAGACGTATCTGGTTTCAGTGAAAATGAAGGATTCAAAAAAAGGATTTGCCGCGCTTTTTTTATTTTCACAATCAGTTGCTTAAAGCGGACCTGTTTTATCAATCAGTCGCGTACAGCAGACTTCTTTTTTCGATCAGTCGCTTAAACCAGACTTGTTTTATCAGTCAGTCGCTTAAACCAGACTTCTTTTAACAATCAGTCGCTTAAAGCAGACTTGTTTTAACAATCAGTCGCTTCAAGCAGACTTCTTTTATAAATAAGTCGCTTCAAGCTCACTTCTTTTATAAATCAGTCGCTTCAAGCTGACTTCTTTTATCAATCAGTCGCTTCAAGCAGACTTGTTTAAACAATCAGTCGCTTCAAGCAGACTTCTTTTAGAAATAAGTCGCTTCAAGCTGACTTCTTTTACCAATCAGTCGCTTAAAGCAGACTTGTTTAAACAATCAGTCGCTTCAAGCAGACTTCTTTTAGAAATAAGTCGCTTCAAGCTGACTTTTTTTAACAATTTGTCGCTTCAAGCACACTTCTTTTACAAATAAGTCGCTTAAAGCAAACTTGGTCCCTTTGTTTTCAAATACAATTACTTACTGGAAGCAAAATTGGACCCTCTTCTTTATTTATCAATTATTACAAAAACATTCAAAAAAATAATAATAATAATAATTGTTACAATTTACCTCACAACACAATATATTGAAAAAAAATTCAATGGAAAGCAGCGTTGCAAGGTGTTAATTGAAACTGACTGCTGTTCGCCGTTCGTAACTTGGCCGTCGCCAAAAATTTGGGTAGGATTGGTCGTGCCCCACCTTTGCTCACACGACTTGCAGCCGTAATATATTATTGGTCGAAACACCTACATCTACTGACTTGGCTCGTGTAAACAATTAAGAAAACAACGGTGTGTGCAACGGATCCCTCATTTCCCTTACGCTGGCCGATAAAATTGCGTGACATTCCCCTACTGACAATTTCCTGGAACCCAGCAGAGCTTCGAATCCGTCATAAAAAAGGAAAGAGAATACGTATTACGAGAGAAAACGAGATAGAGGCATTCGAAAGGGATGCCGCGAGTAAAACAAATCACGATCCAGTAACAAACATTACATTTATAATAATTTTTGTCTTATCTTCCAAACAATAGTATCAATGGATTGTTCAGCTTATTCCGATTAAAATGAGTACCAACACGAAACAAATCGGTTTTATTTGACTTTCATTGGCTAGTAATGATTGACCTCATCAATTTAAACTGATTAATAAAAAAACTTGTCCGATTTACTTCCGGTTTGGTCTTATTTTCATCAGAAAAATATCACAAATCTGTTGATAACACTTTGAAATCAAAACAATTATTAATAACAAATTTTCGTCCTTGCATTAGTATTGTTCGACAGACATACAGTCGATTGTTTTCGCTCCGTCCTCTTTTTCAATCGCTGTCCTTCTTTACGTTCGACGCAGTCGGCAAACTTCTAATAATGTAGGAACTAGATGATATTTGTGCATCTATACGACGCGCAGCGAAAATTGTTTGTGTATGCGATCATGGAATGTGCCCCACCAACTGTCTTCCTTTAGAAGACACAGATTTTCTTCATTTTTTATCCGAACGAGCTGCTGTTCAGACATAAGTACCAAATAACAAGCAATATTTCATTTCTTTATATAATATATATTATACATATAACATATATTAATTTCATCGTCAATGGTTCGTGGTTTAGTTGGGTGTACTTCGAAAAAGCACTCACCCCCCCTTTTTTTGGATTAAAAAAGAAAAGTATTCTTACGTTTGTTCATACACTGATTACCAATATCATAACGACAAATTGGCGACTATTGGGCCATCGTAAGGCGGCCGGCACCGATTACGCGAAAAAATAAGAAATTATTTCAACAACATTGTTACTTCCAAATTCTTGTGGCGGCGACGCGACAAGATAAACGTACATCCGTTTATTCAATTACTTCAGGATATTCGGATTTTTCTATTTTGCGGAATGCAAATAAAGTTTGTAACGTTTAGGTCTTTCGCTACTTATGCGAAGGAGAAGATACCGCGAGTAGTACGAGCGTACGATTTCCCCTACGCGTCTCAAGGAGTGGTTCGCGTTCGCTGCGCGTTCGCGAAGGCAGAAGGAACGGTGAAGTCAGTAACGAGACATAGTTTTGCGGTGTAAAAAAGAAAATATCGATTTATTCAGAAAGATGGTGATTGAAGTTTGGCAAAATAGCCGATCACAGAATGGTAGTAGCACCGCAAATATTATGGCAGTTTACGCGTTCAACAATCAACGGAACGCAATTCTCATCTAATAGATGTTCAATAGACGCGCAGATTATGTAAATATAATATACAACGAACTTGACTAGATTGATCGTCAATAAGCACGCAGATCGGATTCACACGAATCGAAAGTGTAATAAAAAAGAAATGGTAACGCAAAAGAAAAGATTTCAACCAGTCGAGCGACTTTAACGCGACCCAAAAACTCAGTCTTCTTTTAATACGGAAAAATGACTGGTTGAATAACGCATTTAAATCTCACGGAATAATTATAATAGAATATAAAGTAATATAAGAAAATATAACGTAAAGAAAAATCTCAACCAGTCGAGCGACTTTAACGCGACTCAAAAAACTCAGTCTTCATTTATACGGAAAAATGACTGGTTGAATAACGCATTTTAAGAAATATGAGAAAATATATGAAAAGAATAACGCAAAGTATCCGAACGCAAAATCGTGACCCTACTCGGAATGCGAAAAGTAATATATACACAACGGTTACAAAATTTCGTTGGTCGTCTACGATTCAAACGTCTTTCGCCAAGGACGAGTTATTGTTCGCTCGATTTGTTTCGGAAACATATACCGAAATCACGACGCACGAAGGTCGCGTGATCGTGGAGCGCGTAGGCAAGAGAGGAACGTTTGAATTTATTAACCGTGCAGCGAAATATTAACTTTTACGCGTCTCTTAAATCGCAGAATGGCGAGCCAGTGGATTCCGAGGATACTTCCGGTTCAGCGAGGTTTTCACCTGCGAACCTCAGATCGACAGGGGCACTGACTTCACGATTTCAGTCACAATCAAAGGATGAGAAAGTCGCGCACTAAGTCCCGACCCTCGACTCCTTTGCAGACTGAAATACGTGTATTTAAGAGAATCCGATAACCGTGGATTTGCCAGAATCCGTCAACGTTCTTCCTGGAGTACGAAGCGTACTCAAGGAAGAAATTAAGACTGCCAAGAGCGAGATCACGGCCCTCCAAATTGCAATGTAAAATTGCCAGAGCACAAGCAAAACGGGGATGGCTCGACTAGGTTTCCCTAGGAGTCAACGTCGTCTTGGATATGCCTGTGTAGGGCGATCTTTCGAGGGTGCTGAGTCCCAAGATAGAAGGCCACTACTTAATGAAAGGGAGGTGTCCAAGCTCGGGCTCTAGTCACGACTTGCTGGATCGCAATCTTTAGACGGTTGTCTCTTGGAAGAGAGCCGTAGGTGAAAGCGTCCGTTCTGCTTGTCGTTTGGGACCAGAGTGTCGATCGATGGATCGACACTGAGCTCCTTCGATCCGGCGTTCGAAGGAGGGGATCCGCGCAGGCGCTCCACTTAGAAAAAGAAGTAGGGATAGCACATACCATCGCTATAGTTCCGATCTCCCAAGAAAAATCTATACTACTTGTTTTATACTATGTGACTGTACGAATGTACAGTTACAAGTTGTCGCCAAATTTCACTATCACATTCATTCAATATCATATATTCAAAACTTACATGTAACCGTTAACAGCTCGTAAACACAGTTCGATAGCATTGTCTGCAATATTCGTAATCAGCCTATAAAAGACGTACGATTACTGAATTTTAAAGAAAAGTGGGTGATTACTTTTCCGAACTTCATCCACAAATGCGAACGGATTATTTTCTTTTTATTTATGAAACTTCTTTTTTTTCTCACAGAAATATGAAGGACATCGTTGAAACAAATGAACGTAAGTTTAATTCAAACTTCAATGAAAAAGTTATATACTGCATGATTCGAAAACATGCATGTTACATTCCTCCTTTTTCTTTCAGAAAACGAAATTATGAACGCGTTGCTGCAGATGCAGCAACAGCTGCAACACTTGGCGAATACGCAGCAGGAACGGGACAGGGAGGTTGCGTTGCTGCAGCAACAGCTGCAGCAACAGCAAATGCTGCAGCGGCAAACACCGCCGCAGCAGCAAGAACCGCCGCTGCAACAGACGTCGCAGCAGCCGACCAAGGTACAAGAAGAAGGAAGTGAGGCGGATGTCAAGCCGCAGCGAAGTGAGTTTCAGAGATATAATAGAAAAAATAATTAACACATTTCCGTCTGAAGTAATAAACAAAATTAATTGTTACATGGGTGGACGATATTAACATTTAACATTTTACGTTACAGAAAGAGGAACGGCTGCCGGCAAAAAGCGGCGTGCCTACCGCGGAAGATGGCCGTGGGGCGGGAGGGGCGGCGGTAGGGGCGGCGGGATGGGTGGCAGTATGGGCGGCGGTAGGGGCGCCCCCAATAAATACTATTTCAGCCTATTTTAATTTTTTTATACTCTACTTTAATTTTTACTATTATTTCTAATTTTCATTTTTTATTTATATTTGTATTTTTGTTTCTTTTCATTTTTTATTTATATTTGTATTTTTGTTTATTTTGATTTTTTATTTATATTTGTATTTTTGTTCAGTTTCATTTCATTTCTCATTCTATTTTTTATTTTAATTTTTTATATTTCTATTTTTCTTTCTTTTCATTTCATTTCTATTAGTATTTTTAATTTTAATTTTTTATATTTATATTTATCTTTATTTTAACATATTTTAAATACACAAAATACAACAAATATTATTCCGATTGTTTTCCTTTATTTTTTCCTTACGACATCCTACAAATACTAAACGTACCACTAAAAACTGTGAAATAAAATATTTTTCAACAAAAAAAAAACCGACTCCGAAATGCACTAAAAAGTGTAAAATAATTTACATATCATTTATACCAGTATTCCACAGCTATTAATAAAATCTACTTAATCATTAAATAGGATACTAAATACATTTCAACCTTTTCGGAGGCGGCGCAAAATTAAAAAAAAACAACAAAATATACGATCCTGCTAATAACGATTCCACAGCGGTATGGCAAACTTCGTCATTCATCAGTCGTAAGAAATACAATTCGAAACGTTATACACACGGCACAAAACATTTCTAATTCTAACGATTGTATCAGAAGTTGCTACCACTTCTGATGTACATTTCTACTGCAATTCACGACAGACCACACTTAACTCGCTCACTGGGTCTAGGGAGATTTTGAATAACGTGTGTGATTACCCTCTACAGCTTGCTTCTTACTTTGCGATCATATAAATGGCGGACAGAAATATATGACGTACGATAGGTGATAACCGATGATGAGATGGTACAGATACACGATACAATGAAATTACTATTATTTTTTTTCAAAGAAACAATTATATGATCGTAAAGTTACAAGCAAGGTGTACATACAGGAGAAACACACAAGTTATTACAAATGTCCCTACACCTAGTAACCTGCGCGAGTTCAGTATGGTCTACACTCAAATGCAGTATAGTTAATCTGCAATGGGTATGTTGATTCCCCTTCAATATTGTTTACTTTCAATTATCAACCGGGTCATTTGTCACAGGTTGCCGATGCATGAACTATGATCTTCCTAATAGAAGAAAAGTTTTTAATTTTGCGCCGCCTCCGAAAAGGTTGAAATGTATTTAGTATCCTATTTAATGATTAAGTAGATTTTATTAATAGCTGTGGAATACTGGTATAAATGATATGTAAATTATTTTACACTTTTTAGTGCATTTCGAAGTCGGTTTTTTTTTGTTGAAAAATATTTTTCTTTCTAAAGTGGGCGCCGGATTTTCTGCGTTGCATTCGTAGAAAGCCTCACTTCGTGGTTCAGCTTTCATGGGTAAAGACATCCTTCCATGCTTACAATAAAGTCTGATTTTTGATTTAATATTGTGAGTATTATTGAATTCAAACCCCATAATCTAATAACTTATACCTTTTTTTTATTGCAAATATCACATCTATATATTTCTGTTTCAGATTAACCCCGAAATAATAAAAAAAGTAAAAAAAATTAAAAGATGGCCGAATCAGAGAACAATTGTAAGTATTATTTCAACTTTAATAATGGCAAATAAAGAGTACAAGAAAAAATTAAAAGAAGCTGTGCAAAATGTATATAGTGCATAATTCAGAAACATGCATACAGTATATATATATATATATATATATATAACCTTAAGGCATCCTACAAATATTGTTCGTTTCTTTAATTCCACTAAAAAGTGTGAAATAAAATAATTTTTAACAAAAAACAAATCCGACTTCGAAATGCACTAAAAAGTATAAAAAAATGCACTAAAAAGTATAAAATAATTTCTATTTCATTGATATCTGTATTCCACAGCTATTAATGCAATCTACTTAATCATTAAATAGGATACTAAATATATTTCAAAGTTTTCGGAGGCGGCGCAAAATTAAAAATACCCGAACAAACAGTGCTGCCAATAACGATTTGATTGTGGTATGGCAAACTTGGTAATTAATAAGTCGTAAGAGAAAAATTATAGGTCCGGTTGAAAACATTTGTAATTGTAACGATTGTATGAGAAATTGTCAGCACTCCTGATGTACATGCACTATACTGCAGTTCACAAGAGACCATACTTAACTCACACCACTCACTAGGTCTAGAGAGATTTTTAATGACGTGTGTTATTCCCCTCTCCAGCTTGCTTCTTATTATACTTTGCGATCATATAAATGGTGGGCAGAAATATTATGACGTACGATAACTGAAAACCGGTGATGATATTGTAAAGTTTCACGATGCAATGAAAATTCTATTATTTTCCGGAAAAAAATGATGTGAACGCAAAGTAAGAAGCAAGCTGTAGAGGGGAATCACACGCACTATTAAAAATCTCCCTAGACCTCAGTAGGTCACTAGCTGCGCGAGTTAAGTGCGGTCACTCGTGAACTGCAGTATAGTTAATTCGTAATGGGTATATTGATTCCCATTGAATATTGTTTACTTGAAATTATCAAATGGGTCATTTGTCACTGGTTGCCGACACCTGAACTAGGATCTTCCTAGTAGAGGAAAAGTTTTTAATTTTGCGCCGCCTCCGAAAACTTTGAAATATATTTAGTATCCTATTTAATGATTAAGTAGATTGTATTAATAGCTGTGGAATACAGATATCAATGAAATAGAAATTATTTTATACTTTTTAGAGCATTTTTTTATACTTTTTAGTGCATTTCGAAGTCGGATTTGTTTTTTGTTAAAAATTATTTTATGGCCTCCCTGTATTTCTCCCCACCTACCCCTTCCTTTTCTCCAGTCTCTTAGCGCCTTCCTCACTTCTTTTTTCCTCATCAAGCTCTCTTCGTCCCACCATCCTTTCCTCACCTGCGTTTTGTTATTCTCCCTTCCTCTGTCAAGGCCCTTTCTGAACTCTTCCATCATTGACTCCATGTCCTCTTCTGGGTTTCCCCTCCTTCTCTCCTTCCAGTTGATTTCCTTTTTGAACTTTTCTCTTCCTTGTTGTGACCAGTTTCCTCTCGCCACTGGTTTCTTTCTTTCCTTTTCTTCTTCCTTCCCCACCCCCCAACCTTCCAGTTTCAGTATCATTGGGTGATGGTCCGAGTCAATCCTGTCCCCTATCTCCATTCTTTTAATCCTCTCCTTACCCTCCTCTTCCGCTATCACGTAATCTATCACTGTATTCCCCCTTGCTCCCGTATACGTAAACTCACCTTCTTCGTCTCCACTGATGTTCCCGTTCATTATCTCCCAGCCTATCTCCCTCAGTGCCTCCAGCAGAACTCTCCCCTCTGCATTACGTTTTTTGTCCTTTGATTTTCTTCCCCCCTCTTCTTCTTCTCCCCCTAACTTCTTCCCTCCCCCTCCTTCCTCCCCTGTTCTCGCGTTGAAATCCCCTCCTATTATCGTTGTTCTTTCATCTTCTGTGTCTTCCATTCTTGCCCTGAGCTCCTTCATTTTCTCCTCTATATCCGTGTTCACGTATACCCCTATTATTCTCCACTTTTCTTCCCCTCTCCCGAATTCCGCTGCCATTATTCCACCCTTCTCCTTTTCTTTTATTATCCTCCCTTCCTTCCCCATCAGGTTCTCCCTCACCCCCATTAGCATTCCTCCCATTGCCCTTCCTTGTTTATTTTTCCTTTCTGCCAGCTGGGCTTCCCACCTATAACCTTTTGGTAGTCCTCCTTCTATCTTCTCCCACCCTTTCCGCTCCAGTCATGTCTCCATTAGGACTATTACGTCCCATTGTGTGATCATCTTCCAAAAGCCCTCATCCTTGTTTCTAATCCCCGCACAATTCCAAAATCCTATTTCCCACTCTTCTTTTTCTCCTCCACCCCGTGCGTTCTTTTCCTCCTCGCGCTCTCTTTTCTCCTTTTCCCTCTCTTCCCCTGGCCTCTTCCTTTTCTTCTCCTTCTTTTCTTTCTCTTTTTCTTTTTCCTCCCCCTCCTTCGCAGTTCTCCCTCCATCGTTCACTTCTTCCCTATCTCTTCTGCCCTCCCGTTCCTCCTCTTTGTCCATCACTTCTCTTCCCCCTACAGCATGTCTCCCCCTGAGTTTCCAGCCATTCTCTTCCTTCCCTGTCCTTCAATGTCTCTCTCTCTTCATCCCACCTCCACCATTTTCCTTCTATTCTTATCCTCGCATATTCCACCCATACGTCTCTTCCTTTTTCCCTTTCTTCCTTTGCTATCCTTCTTATCTTCCATTGAATCCTCCTCTCTTTCCATGTCAGGTCTTCCTCTATTCTTTCCTCCTTCCCCCACAGTGCTTTCTTCTTCGCCATCACTTCTCTCTTGAATTCCATGGACTTCAATTTTACTTGCACCATATTCACCTCTCTTCCCCCTTCCAGCCGCCCTACTGCTTTCACCTCCTCTACCGCGTCTTGTACCCCCATTATTTTCATTATCTCCTCTGTCATCTCTTTCATCTCTTCTCTTTTCGTTTTCATCCCTCTGATTATTATGTTCTTCCTTTTTTCTTCCTTTTCCTTCCTTTCCCACTTGCTCTCCAGGACCCTCAGCTTTTCCTTTATTACTTCTTCCCCCTCCTCTGTCTTTCCTTTCTCTCTTGTTCCCTGTTCCAATCTTTGTATTTTTTCTTCTATAATTCTCCATTTGTTCTCTTCTTCTCCTCTTTCTAGCTCCTCCACCTTTTTCTTTAGCATTTCCATCTTCTCATCCATCTCTCTCTTCTGCCTTCTTCAATTGTCCTCTCTTTTCTTTATTTCCTCTTTCAAATTCCCTATTTCTTTCTCTATTTCCTTTTTTACTCCCGCCATCTCCTCTCTCATCTCCTTCCCCTGGGTCCTTGCGCTGGCATATATTTTCTCTCTTAGTCCTTCTCCTAGCTCTCTTATCAGCCTTTTCAGTTCTCCGATTCCTCCCTCCTCTTCTGTTTTCTCTCTTTTCTTTTCCGGGGACCTCTCCACCAGCTTGCTCTCCTTGAACATCCACCCCGCTGCCTGAATGCTGTGTTCTCCCCCGCCTCCCCCCCTCCTTCCTCTTCCGTTACCGTTTCCCTCTTCCTTTTCCATATTTCCTCTATACTCTCCATGTTTCCCGAACTTGGGCTCTTTTCTTTTTTCAGTGCCTCCACGTTGGTCGCTCTTCCTCTCCTCCCCGCTTTATCTACTCTTCTCGGATCTTCTTTTCCTTCCCCTGCTTTTTTCCTTTCCTTTACTTCTTCCGCCCTTTCCGCCATGGCTCCGTTCTCTCGTCCGTCTATCTCTTCCTTACCAGCCGCGGTTTCTTCTACGCTGTCCTTTTCCCCCCTTCTCCTAGATGTCTCCCGCCGCTTTTCCCTTCGCGCTCTTTCATCTTCTCTCACCTCCTAACCTCACAATTCGTGAACCTCCTCACTGTCCGTTTTCCTCTAGCTTTCGCTGTTTTCCGTTTGATCTACTCTCTCACTTTTCCTCCCCCTATCCACTTGCACTTCTATCCACCTTTCACTCCTTTTTCGCTCCGTTTGGCTCGACACACGAACTTTCTCGACCGTTACCGCAACGGAACTCCTGATGTAGATATAGTAACAATTATATTGTTATTAAATGAACATTGGTCTGTGCGAAAACATCGGTATATTAGATTGTATCTAATGTAGATATAGGAATAATGATATTGTTAATAAATGTGCATTCATCTGTGGGAAGGAATCAGTATGTTACACTATATCTAATGGATATATAGTAGTAATGATATTGTTATTGGATGTACATTGGCCTGTGGGAATACATCAGTATATAACATTATATCAAATATAGATATAGTAATAATGATACTGTAATTAAATGTATATTACATATCTAATGTAGATATAGTAATAACGATACTGTTAATAAATGTACATTGAACTGTGGGAAGGAATCAGTATATTACATTATATCTAATGAAGATATAGTAATAATGATATTGTTATTAAATGTATATTACATATCTAATGTAGATATAGTAATAACGATACTGTTATTAAATGTACATTGATCTGTGGGAAGGGATTAGTATATTACATTATATCCAATGTAGATATAGTACCAACGATGTTATTATATGTACATTGGTCTGTGAGAAGGGATCAGCATAACACATTAAATCCAGTGTAGATATAGTATTAGCGATACTGTTATTATATGTACATTGATCTGTGGGAAGGGATTAGTATATTACATGATATCCAATGTAGATATAGTATCAAAGATTTTGTTATTAAACGTACACTGATCTGTGGGAAGGGATCAATATATTAAATTATGTCTGATGTAGATATAGTAATAATGATATTCTTATCAAATATACTCGATATATCTCGAAAACTACGCATCTGATTAAAAAATGTCATAGAAAATAAATAGTAGGAAATTTAATTTCCTACAAAAAAGGTCTCTTAACATATTGCCATAGCTCGCACCGTTTCCGAGATATTTGCAGATTTACCTCAAGGAAAGGGGCGTCACGCACATGTTCCGAGATATTTCTTCTTCTTCTTGTTCTTCTTCTGCACAGCTGCGATAGAAGTGGCATTTACAGCTCGGAATAGTGAATACAGGTTAGAATAGTGCAGAGTTACCTCAAAGAAAGGGGCCACAGTGTTTCTTCATCCTTATAATGTTGGTGCGGCTTCGGAACTTTTAAATATCTCGATATATCTCGAAAACTACGCATCTGATCACAAAATGTCATAGAATATTGTTCGGGATTGGTGTTGATCCCGAAAGGATTGCGCTGGGAAATGATTTAACACTTGCTGGGTCGGTTTCACAAATTGATTTATTTGAGTCAACTTATAAATGAGATGTGAACACGCTGAACTGACAATTGATTGCTGAACTCAGAAATACAAAAGTTTGATTATCGATCTGTTACCGTGATCCTTGAATTAACAATTGATCTGATCCGCAGTCATGAACAGTAAGCCCCGTTAATTTTATTAATTCGGCCCGCTATGGTGATGGAGCCCGTGAGCGTGTGCGAGGTTGATACGTGGTTGGCGGCTCACGTGCATGGTAAATTATTTGTAAATAAGCAATACCTGGTGATCCTGGTCGCTTGCACTGTTGCGAGGGATCGTGAGCGAACGATTTGTCGGGTTGAGCTGCTGTGAGTTGCACTTGAACACTTTGATCACAAGAAAGAAGGTGAACACGTGATTTTCCCTTGAATCAATGATCGATAATGGCGTCGTTGAGCGCGAGCCGGCGAGAAGACCCCTGCTCACGCGTTACCTAGATGAGCGACTCCCGATCGATGAATCGATCGACTGTGAGCGCCATCATGGCTGAGCGGATTCTCAAACATTTCCGCCCGCCATCAGCAACTCGTTGATGATGTTTCTGCAGGTGTGAGCTCAGCTTGATGGTGAACAGGCAAGATGACAAGCTTGGTGATCGGTCAGATGAGAGTTGTGGTTGCAGTCTTCACAGTTGCAACCCTGGTGAGGGCATCCTTGCCGGAGTGAACTTCGGTCACTCGTGCGAGTGGTCACTTGCTTGGTGGAAGATGCTCGTTCGTGAGCAGCACCAACGAGCCTGTCTTGATGTCGTGAGACGGATGATGCCACTTTGAGATTGACTGAAGTCTCTGCAGGTAGTGTCGAGACCACTGGGACCAGAAGTGTTGAACCCTCTGCTGGATCAGCTGCCATTTCGACAATCTACCTGGTGAAACGTCGAGCAGTGATGGTTCTGATATCGTGTTGAGTGCTGAGCCGATGAGAAAGTGTCCTGGGGTGAGAGCCGAGATGTCGGGATCGTCACTGAGCGGTTCCAATGGCCTTGAGTTGAGCACCGCTTCGATCTGTGTTAGGAGAGTGGAAAACTCTTCGAAAGTTAGTAAGAGCTCACCAATCGTTCTCCTGAGATGATACTTGATCGATTTCACCACAGCTTCCCATTTTCCTCCCATGTGAGGAGCAGCTGGTGGGTTGAACATCCATTGAGTGTTGTCTGCTGACAGAATCGATGCAATTTGTTGGTGCTCCCTTGAACTTGATGTGAACAGGCGTTTGAGTTCTGCCTGTGCTTCAATAAAATTTGTACCACAGTCAGAGTACAACTTGTGTGCGATCCCTCTTCGTGACGAAAATCTTCTGTAGGCTGCCAGAAATCCCTCGGTTGAGTAATCGCTGACAACCTCGACGTGAACAGCTGATGAGGAGAAACATACGAATACGCAGATCCATCCTTTGATCGTTTTCGAGCCTCTTCCCTTTGAATTCTTCATCGTGATCGGTCCTGCATAGTCGACACCGGGGTGAGCGAATGGTCGTGATGGTGTGACTCGAGAGAGAGGTAGTTGACCCATCATCTGACGAGCACGAATCCCCCTCTGACGAGCACACACGACACATCTTAAGATGTGAGATTTTACAGGAGCTCTGCCACCGATGATCTAGTACCGTTGTCGAATGTATGCGAGCGTGAGCTGCGTTCCTCCGTGAAATGTTCGCTTGTGAGCATCTTCAATGATGATCTTCGACAGGTGAGCGTCCCGTGGGAGGATCGCTGGATGTTTTCCATCCCTGCTGAGCGCTGTGTTAGTGAGTCTTCCTCCTACTCGTACTGTTCCCTGCGAGTCGATGAAGGCGGTGAGGCAACTGAAAGGGTGAGCTGCAGGCAGGGTTGAGCCTGAGTTGAGCATCTTGATTTCGTTGGCGAAGTACAAATGCTGAGTCGCGTGAATCCAAAAGAACTGTGCCTTGTCTATGTCGCAGGATGGTATGATGATCACAGGAGGAGTTTCGAGCTTTCTCTTAAGCCGTGAGGCAACCCTGAAACAAAGTGCAGTCAGTCTATACAGCTTAATAAGAGATGAATATTTGTAAATGAGATTCTAATGATAACTTAGCTTTTGAGCTGAAGCAAAGAGTGAGACATTGGGTCTCACTTCGAGCTCGCTGGTTAAAGTTGTGAATTCCTTTTGCTCTGGCCAATGATCTTTATTTCGAGCCATCCATGGAGGACCTTGCCACCAAAGCTCTAATCGTTGGAGTTGATCTGTCGAAATGCCTCGGGAAGCACAGTCGGCTGGATTAGAAGTACCTGGAACATGTCTCCAATGCGCATTTGGGGTGAGTTCTTGGATCTGAATGACTCTGTTCCGAACATAATTCTTCCAACGTGATGCTTGCGATTTGATCCATATGAGCGAAACTTGAGAATCCGTCCACAGGTGCGTTGCATTGATCTTCACCTTGAGCGTTGATTGAACATATTTTGTGAGTTTTGCCGATAGGAGTGCTGCAGACAACTCCAATCTTGGTATTGTGAGCCTCTTCAGTGGTGCAACTTTTGTCTTAAAACAGACAAGTGACGTCATTGAGTTGTTGGACGGAGAGCTCACAGTGATATAAATCACTGCTGCCATGGCAAGTTGAGAAGCATCAGCGAATCCATGAATTTCTACTGTTGAATTGTTCCATGTGTTGAACCGTCTTGGAATTGTCAGTTTGGCCAAACCTTTGAGATCTTCTCTGATGATAAACCATCGTGATATAATTTGAGACGGTAATTGGTCGTCCCAATTGATTTTGTGTAGCCAGAGTTCTTGTAATAGCATTTTTGCTCGTACTATTACAGGTGAGACGAAACCTAATGGATCAAATATCCGAGCCACTTCGGACAATACGAGGCGTTTTGAACACTTACTTGGTTGATCAGTCAAAGTTGATGAGAAGCCGAATGCGTCAGTTTGAGGCATCCATTGAATTCCGAGTAATTTGGTAGTGCAGTCGTCAAATGATATGGGAGCTGACGATTGTGTTGATGACGAAACAGCCAGGAGAAGATCTGGGTGAGTCGCATGCCATTTTGCGAGTGGAAATCCGCCCGCGTTGCACAATGCAATCAGCTGTTGAACGACCTCCACAAGTTCCGAGATTGAGTCTGCTCCTCCAAAGATATCGTCCACATATCTGCCATGTGTGAGCGAAGGCGTTGCCAGAGGGAATCGATGACCCTCGTCGTGAACAAGCTGTATGAGTGCTCGTGTCGCCAGGAAGGGAACCGCCTTTGTACCATACGTGACAGTGGTGAGCTGATAAGGGATGACATTGTGGTCTTCATCGATCCAAAGAATTCGTTGGAGATCCCAATCATCCTTGTGAACTGCTACCTGGCGATACATTTTTGTGATGTCTGTGGCAAAAATGTGGTGATAATGGCGAAGAAAAATTAGAACATCTGTAACATTCAACAGCAAATTAGCACCAGTATGCATTAAATCGTTGACTGATTTGCCTGATGTCGTAGCTTTTGATCCGTTGAATACAACCTTGAGCTTCGTTGTGGAACTGTAGAGACGTAGAACTCCATGGTGAGGCAAATAATATGGTTGGAGATGAGCAGAGGTCTGAGGTGGAACCGTCAGAAGAGACCCTCAACCCTCCTGATGCCGAAGCATCATGTGCCAAGGTCATCTCCCCATCAGGCCCAACGTTCTCAGCCTCTCGTGATGAAATCTGTAATTGATTTGGAGCCTTTATCATGTGTCCTAATTCTTCGTACTCTTTCATGAACTCGACGTAGAGCTGGTTGTATGTTGAATCCTTGGAGAGTCGTCGCAAAGTGCTTTGTAGACATCTTTGAGCAATCTTGTGTGAATTGCATAAGAGTGATGCTGGTGCCCTGAGTGGAATGCGAACGATGTACCTTCCTGTGTGATCACGAGGGTGAGTCGCACAGAAATGTGATTCGCATTCTTCTTCCTCCGGTGTGAGCGTGCTTGGAACGTCCATTGGTGACTCCACTTGAATATTTGATAACAATATCATTATTACTATATCTACATTAGATGTAATGGAATGTACTGATCCCTTCCCACAGATCAATCTACATTTGATAACAACATCGTTGATACTATATCTACATTGGATATAATGTAATATTCTAATCCCTTCCCAGAGATCAATGTACATATAAAAACAGTATCGTCATTACTATATCTACATTAGATGTACTTTAATATACTGATTTATACCCCACAGACTAACGTACATTTAATAAATATATCATTACTGCTATATTTCCATTAGATATAGTATAATATACTGATCCCTTCCCACAGATCAATGCACAGATAATGACAGTATCGTTATTACTATATCTGCATTAGATATAATGTAATATAATGATTTATACCCACAGACCAATGTTCATTTAATAACAATATCATTATTACTATACCTATATTAGATATAATGTAATATACTGATTCCATCCCACAGATCAATGTACATAGAATAACTGTATCGTTATTACTATATCTACATTAGATACGTAATATACATTTAATAACAATATCATTATTACTATATCTACATCAGATGGAATTTAATATACTGATTCAATCCCACGGACCAATGTACATTTAATAACAATATCATTCTTACTGTATCTACATTGGATCTAATGTAATATACTGATTCCTCCCCGCAGATCAATGTACATTTGATAACAATATTATTATTACTATATCTGCATTAGATCTGTTGTAATACACTGATTCCTTCCCACAGATCAATGTACATTTGATAACAATATCATTATTACTATATGTATCGTCGAAATCTCTCCAACATGGAGAAATTCTGTTGTTCAAATATTCGTCGTAAGATGAATGAGGATGAGGGTATTTATTAAATGAATTAAACATATTTCAGCCGAAAATCATTGATCGTTTATTGGCTCATTATACACGATTTGGGGAAAAAGCCTTGCGGCATAAAAAACCCCACGAAATTAAGTTAATTATTTTATACTAAACAAGGTGAAATGCGAACGGTAATTTAATTGTAATATACATGTTTTAAGTTTAATTGTTCCTCGACGTCGATCCGAGGTAAATAAGAGTTATTGCAAGATGCAACGGACTCTACGGGTCATCGTCATGACCGCGTGTTACGTCGCGAGTCGTCGTCACGACCGCGATTTAAGCTCATATTTCCGTGTATTTAACCGAAACGATAACATTCCGATACGTGATTCGACTATCACGGACGCACAACTACGATCTGTATCGATTACATACGGCGGTAATTAGAATACCGTCGTGAGTCTCACGATTACATACGACGGTACTTATGATACCGTCGCGACTTATAAAAACTTGGTAACGTTTCGCAGGTTTCCGCTGGGTGATCCGCTCCGTCGTAGATTCGAACCGAGACTAATCAAAAATCTATCTGTAACAACATATACGCCCGAGCACCCGCGCACGAGAGGGGCGTTGTCTCAAGAAAAATTCTAACTCTCTTTGTCCGTCGTGAGAGGCAAGAAAAACCGTTAGGTTATTTACAACTTGCAGATGTTTATTTTCAAACCGACCCGAGTGAAGTGAATAGACAAAGACTCTGCCTTGACTCGAATTTCGAGGCAGAGAGCTATTCATGGTAGTCTACGCGCCGAGCCACTTGAGTCATAAAATCCCTTCGGTCGCGACAAAAGCAGGTAAAACGTTCGCGGCCGAACATGCTCCCCCCGTTGCGAGTGAGACGAGCAATATTATTGTGCACTGTGAATTCAAACGTAGTGTAGTGGTTTCAAAGTGCATTTCGTTACAATTTCCCGGATTATAGAAAACATTGATACGCGTCTTCGATTAGCGGGCATGATTGCGTTATGTTCCGTTTGACGATGCCGTTGGCGGTCTTGATAGTGGCGACTCGGACCTCTCTATCGTCACCGGGATGAACTTCCGAGACTCTGCCCAGCCTCCATCACATGCAGGGCTGATTCTTGCCCATCAAGATGACGATTGTGCTGATGTTGATGTCACCGCGAGTGGTGAACCATTTTTGGCGCTTTTGGAGCTCGTTCAGATATTCCAGGTACCATCGTTTCGAAAAGTCCTAGCGAGCCTTTACTATTGTTTTCCAGGAAGTCAATCGATTCTCTGGAACGGATAAGTAATTATCCTCCGGCAGCATCCTGAGAGGACGACCGACAAGAATATGCGCAGGTGTTAGCGCCATTGGATTGTTTGGATCTGTCGAGATGGGGCACAATGGCCTAGAATTTAATATTGCTTCTATTTCTATCGCTAGGGTGTTAATTTCTTCAAATGTAAATAAGCGTTCACCGATTACGCGTTTGAAATGATGCTTGAATGATTTGACCGCGGCCTCCCATATGCCTCCGAAGTGTGGTGTTAATGGTGGATTGAAATGCCATGATATGTTTCTATCTGTTGCAAAGTCGTTGACGCGTTCCTTAAATTGATCCGACCCGAATAAAGCATATAGTTCACGGAGTTGATTATTCGCGCCTACAAAATTTGTTCCGTTATCCGAGTACACGTGTGAGGGTATCGTTCGGCGCCCAATGAAACGTCTGAAGGCGCCAAGAAAACCCTCGGTAGTAAGATTACTCACGATCTCGATATATACGGCCTTTACCGACATGCAAATAAAAATACAACCGTAAGCCTTTACACTGTTCCTATTGCGATGCTTCTTTTCTTTAATGAAAAATGGACCGAAAAAATCCACACCCGTGTGTGCGAAAACTGCTGCTTCGTCGACGCGCGCCTTGGGTAAATTTCTCATTTTCCCTTGTAACGGAGACGGCCGGAAGCGAATGCAACGAACGCATCGCCGTACGATTTTCCGAACTTGATTTTTTCCGTCGAGGAGCCAAAATCGATGTCGTATCGTATATAAGGTGCTTTGAATCCCGGAGTGATACGCGCGCTCATGTGTTTCGCGAATTATTAGGTCGGTCACGTGATGATACGATGGTAGAAGTATCGGGTGTTTTTGCGGATACGAAATATCGGCGTTTTGTAATCGTCCGCCGACGCGGAGAAGACCAAATTCGTCGAGGAACGGATTTAAAGAGGCAAAGCGACTGCTCCTTGCTCCCCCCGATGACGAGATGCGTTGAATTTCATCGGTAAACTGTTCTCGTTGGACTGCTCGTAACACGGTTCGTTCCGCGTTGATCTTTTCCTCCGCGCACAATTCACCCTTATATGTATTCGACCGACGCATACGCAAGCAGTGAGCGACGACGCGTACAAGTTTCGCGTATGACGAAAAGCGAGTAAAAAGTTCGCACTTATTGCTATTCAACGTTAGACACGCGTTTGTCTTTAACCCGGGTAGCTCCTCAACTACGATTTCCAAATTTTCTGGCCAAGTGCCTTCGTGACCGCGTAGCCAATGGGGTCCCTCGAACCACGATGAATTGTCACAAAATGCCGCGGGAAGTTGTCCGCGAGATAACGCATACGCCGGGTTATCCTTTGTTTTGACGTGACGCCATTCGGCTTCCTTAACCTTCTGAATTTCTGCGACGCGGTTTGCTTCAAAAAGTTTTAAAACCGACGGTGATTTCTTTAGCCATTGTAAAACGATTGTTGAATCCGAACAGAAAACAACGCGATCGGTCGGAAAACTGAAAGCAGCCTGTACTTCGCGGTAAAGTCGAGCTAGTGTAAGCGCTCCATACAGCTCGAGTCGTGGTATGGTTGTCTCCTTAATCGGCGCGACCCGCGACTTGACACAAGCGAGTCGGACGAGAGTACGGTTTTTTAGATCGCAAGAACGTACGTAAATACACGCGCCATATCCCGCTTTGCTCGCATCGCAAAATCCGTGAATTTGAATGTTTTTTGCGTTTTCCATTACGAGTATCCGGTCAATCGATAAGTTATTAATATGCGGGAGTTGATTCGCGAACGATGTCCATTTCGAGTACAAAGCTTGTGGAACCGATTCATCCCAACCGAGCTTCGACTTCCAGCATTCTTGCATGAAAGTCTTCGCAATTAGGATTACCGGTCCGAGAAGGCCGAGAGGATCGAAAATTTTCGCGATTTCTGATAAAATTCCACGTTTCGTTGATTTGATCGGTGATTCGGTTGATTTTACAGTGTACACGAGTTTATCTCCCTGAGCATGCCACCCGATGCCTAAAGTTTTTATGATGCTGCTTGTATCAATTGTATGATCCAAGCCGAGAACCTTTTCGTTAATATTGTCTAACGCGTGATTGTGGTTCGAGGCCCATTGACGTATGTTAAATCCGCCGCGTTGTAAAGGGCTTATAACTTCGTCGCGTATTTTTAGCGCTTCATCCAAAGTATTCGCTCCTGTCAAAAGATCATCGACGTACAAGTCTCGCTTTAAAATCTTGGAGGCATAGGGAAAGTCCGCGCTCTCGTCGTCCGCAAGCTGCTGAATAGTTCGAATAGCAAGATATGGAGCGGACGACACTCCGAAAGTAACCGTATTTAATTCTAAAGTTCGGATGCGATTATCCTGATACCAGAATACGCGTTGGTATCTTCGATCTTGTGGATGTATCAGAATCTGCCGATACATCTTTTCAATATCCGCGGTAATAACATATACGTGCGTGCGAAACCTGAGCAAATGTTCAAAAAGCTTGTCCTGTATGGTAGGACCTATCATAAGCCTATCATTAAGCGACATCCCTTTATCCGTTTTAGCCGACGCATCGAAAACGACGCGGACCTTCGTTGTCGCGCTCGTAACCCTAATAACCGCGTGGTGAGGTATATAATACGCGGATGCCGATTCGTCGTTGATCAGAGTCATATGTCCGAGAGTAATGTATTCTTCCATTACTTTACTATATTCCGTTTTGAGCTCCGAATTTGAATTTAACTTCCGTTGAAGTGCGTGAAACCGACGCAAAGCAACTCGTCGAGAGTCTCCAAAATCTATATCTCCGGCACGGAACGGTAACCGCACGATATACCGCCCGCTTTCGTTTCGCGTCGTATTATCTATGCAATGCGCTTCGCATAGCGCTCCTTCCGATAATTCCGATATTTCCGCGTCCACGTTTTCGATTAGCCAGAACTTGGCTATCTGTTTTTCTAATTCTGACAAATTGCATGACCTAACCCGATTTTCCGTGCAATCTGTCGTTCCGCCGACTACTACCCAGCCGAGTTGGGTTTTCTGTAATATCAGATCGCAATCATCACGAGATAAATTAATCTGCCCTACTGAAAGTAATGATAAAGTGGCCCCGGAACCAATTAAAAGATCGACAGGTCGCGGTATGTGGAATTCCGGATCTGCGAGACGCAAATTCGACGGAATTCTGATTAATTCGCGCGGGAATTGTTCGTTCGGTACGTAATTTGTGATTCGCGGAACCATCAAACGCGTCAAAGTTTTTTCAAAATCGCTATAAAGTGCCCGGAATTTGATTTGAATGATTCGTTTTGACATCGTAGTCATTTCGTTGATGGCGTTAATCGGAATAGCGTACGGGTGCGTCGGGAGCCTTAATTGTTGCGCGAGCTTTTCCGTTATAAAATGAGCCGTCGCGCAAGTGTCGAGAAGCGCGCGGGCCTCCATTAACGTACCGTCCGCAGATCGAATGAGAACCATCGCGCTCATCATTAATTGCGATTGTGGAGCGCGGCAAACTGTAGTCAACGCGATGCCTGATAGTCATGCATCGTCCGTTTTGTTAACTGTGTCGGTCGCCGGTTTCTCCGGTTTCGCGTGCGCGGCAGGTCTTGGCCGCGTCTCGAACCGATGAAGCAAAGAATGGTGGAAACGCCCGCAATCCTTGCACTGTGATGATTTGCACGACCCACAATGGCTACGAAGGCAATTCCGGCATAACCCTTTACGATTCACAATCTCCCAACATTGCTGTACCGGTAATTTCGTGAGTGCAGGACATCTCGCGACGTAATGCTGCTGTTTGCAATACGAGCAACCACCGATATCACCGGTGATAAAAGCACGTGCGCCTGACTCGATCTTTCGCGTTTTTACCGCGCGTGATTCGCGGTCGGACCGACGTTTATTCCCGTGCTGTGTTTCGATTTTCTCACAAACGCCGGGTTCTTCGAGGTGATGCAATTGGGTCGTGGTCGCGCCTACGAATTTGTAAAATTGCTCTAGGCTGGGAAACACATCTTCGTCCAGCGACTCTTCCCATTTCTGCCGGATGTCGCTGGGAAGTGCCTTTTCCAGCACACAAAGCACCATTGTGTTATCGGGAACTATTGCTAACGATTTCAGCATGATCAGATGTTGGCGAACATCGTCGACTAATTTTGTCAGCCCGGATGGTGTCGCTTTAGTTAAGTCCTTCATTTCGAGAATGGCATTCATGTGTCTAGAAATCAGTATCCGTCGCTTCTCGTACGCGCTGACAAATAATTTCCACGCGCTCTTATAATTCTCCGTGCTCGCGTCGAAGAGGATGACTTTATTCAACGCCTCGCCTCTAAGAGAATTTTTCAAATATATAAATTTTTCTACCTCCGTGATGTCTGTCCGCGCGTCGATCATTGTCAAAAACGTATTTCTGTATGATAACCATTTATTAACACTCCCGTCGAATTTCGGTAATTCCGCGACCGGTAGTTTCAGGGCATGGCGCCCATCCACCAATGTAGTATTTAAACCCGTACTACCGAGTGTATCGTTCGTTCGCGTTACCGATGTACCGGCCGCTTCCATTCCTTCGATCGTACCCGCGCATTCATAGTATTGATCCTGAATCTCTAAGATTTCATCTAACCGGTCGTTAGTAGGATCAATAATCGCGAGCTCATCATTCAACTCCTCGTGCGCGGTCAGCGTGTCAGTCACTCGAGCCAATCGTGATTTGAGCATTAGTTTGTTCAACCGACCCGACGCGACGCTGTTCACAAGCTGTGTGACCTGCGTTTTAAGGGTTGTTCGCCTTCGATTGATTACTTTAACTCTATCCATCGTAAAAAATTATTCGCACGCACCGTATAAGCAATTGATTGAAACTAAGTATTCAAATTAAATAATTAAACAATGCAAGGAACACTTATCCTTCCAATGCTGATGAACCCCGTCTGCAGCGAGTGGCCGGTGGGCGAGAGGTCCCGTGTGACGATGGAGATGGTTGGTTGGACTCCTTGAAGATCGCCTTCGATGAAGTCCGATGTGTATAAATGAGCACTTTTGCGTCTCTAAATCACTGTATCACTCCACGTAATAGTTCTTCCGAAGAAACCGTGAAGTATCAACAATATAAAATATTTCGAAAGATATGATAGAAATGCCGTTGCTAATTTTGCAGCGTGTTACCACGTTCACAGTCAGAGCACGACTAGCGCTCGTCGACCGTTTGTGGGCCCTTTTTCAAGGGACTTCTCCCCCCATGAAGGGGAAACGCACTGACTTCGGGAAAATCTATCTTCCCACGGAAAGGAACACGCTCTGGCGATTCATACATGGCCGTTTCGACCGTTGCATTTAACTTGAATTTTCGAATTTCCGCTCGCACTTTCACCGGTTTACCGCTCATTCCTCACAGGAGGCACCAAAAAATGTATCGTCGAAATCTCTCCAACATGGAGAAATTCCGTTGTTCAAATATTCGTCGTAAGATGAATGAGGATGAGAGTATTTATTAAATGAATTAAACAGATTTGAGCCGAAAATCATTGATCGTTTATTGGCTCATTATACACGATTTGGGGAAAAAGCCTTGCGGCATAAAAAACCCCACGAAATTAAGTTAATTATTTTATACTAAACAAGGTGAAATGCGAACGGTAATTTAATTGTAATATACATGTTTTAAGTTTAATTGTTCCTCGACGTCGATCCGAGGTAAATAAGAGTTATTGCAAGATGCAACGGACTCTACGGGTCATCGTCATGACCGCGTGTTACGTCGCGAGTCGTCGTCACGACCGCGATTTAAGCTCATATTTCCGTGTATTTAACCGAAACGATAACATTCCGATACGTGATTCGACTATCACGGACGCACAACTACGATCTGTATCGATTACATACGGCGGTAATTAGAATACCGTCGTGAGTCTCACGATTACATACGACGGTACTTATGATACCGTCGCGACTTATAAAAACTTGGTAACGTTTCGCAGGTTTCCGCTGGGTGATCCGCTCCGTCGTAGATTCGAACCGAGACTAATCAAAAATCCATCTGTAACAAAATATACGCCCGAGCACCCCCGCACGAGAGGGGCGTTGTCTCAAGAAAAATTCTAACCCTCATTGTCCGTCGTGAGAGGCAAGAAAAACCGTTAGGTTATTTACAACTTGCAGATTTTATTTTTGAACCGACCCGAGTGAAGTGAATAGACAAAGACTCTGCCTTGACTCGAATTTCGTTGCAGAGAACTATTCATGGTAGTATACGCGCCGAGCCACTTGAGTCATAAAATCCCTTCGGTCGCGACAAAAGTAGGTAAAACGTTCGCGACCGAACACTATATCTACATTAGATATATTGTAATATACTGATTCCTTCCCACAGATCAATGCACAGATTGTAACATTATCGTCACTACTACAACCACATTAGATATGTAATAAACATTTAATAACAATATCATTATTACTATATCTACATTAGATATAATGTAATATACTGATCCCTTCCCACAGATCAATGTACATTTAATAGCAACATCGTTGATACTATGTCTAGATTGGATATAATGTAATATACTAATCCCTTCCCACAGATCAATGTACATATAATAACAGTATCGTTATTAGTGTATCTACATTAGATATGTAATATACATTTAATAACAATATCATTATGACTCTATCTACATTGGATCTAATGTAATATACTGATTCCTTCCCACAGAAAAATGTACATTTGATATCAATATCATTATTACTATATCCACATTAGAAATAATGTAATATAGTGATACCTTCCCACAGATCAATGTACATATAATAACAGTATCGTTATTACTATATCTACATTAGATATAATACAATATACTGATTTGTTCCCACAGACCAAAGTTCATTTGATAACAATATCATTATTACTATATCTACATTAGATATAATGTAATATACTGATTCCTTCCCACCGATTGATGTACATTTCATAACAATATCATTATTACTATATCTTCATTAGATATAATGTAATACACTGATCCCTTCCCACAGATCAATATACATATAATAACAGTATCGTTATTACTATATCTACATTAGGTATCTAATATACATTTAATAACAATATCATTATTAATATATCTACATCAGATCCGTGCGGGGTTTTCCGTCCCCCATCGGACGCGTCCCCGGGTAGCGGATAGGGGAATGGTCGGCAGATGTGCACGGTAGTCGGGAAATAAAATACCGACCGCGTACCAAAACTGGAACCAGAAATCCAGAACGCGTCTGTTCCCGAATCGGGCGGCGTTCTAGTCGGCGTCTGTTTCCCCATGTGAGGGGCGCCCGGCTTTTGTCTGAATGGGCCAGGAGGCATAGCGGGCGCGGTGACACTGCCCACAAGGGGTGTGTGGATGATCCGCTTAGCGCGCGTGTCCTGGTGGCTCCCGGCGTCAACGCGCCGCACCCAAAGTGGGTACCGGGAAGCCGATGACGGGTGAAGGTGCTCATTATGGGGTGGATGTAACATTCCCACCCCTATGCCACAAGCGGCCGCAGTCATGGGGGTGGCTGCGGTCGTGATCACCCCCCCACACCCTGAGGCAACCGCGTTCGGAGACGGCCCGGTACTGTGGAGTATCAAGACGTATTTAATGGATAACCCAATTTCAAGAACCGTGAAGAACACGCCGGACGGCAGCAGCGAAAACACCACCGCGACATTCGTGGTACCTGTAGCCATCAGTGGGTCTTCTACCGCCCCTGGTACAGGGTGTAAAAAAATTAAATGTCACGACCTATATGGAGTGATTCTACACCTCTGGATCGGTGGAGATCTGTCAAAGAAAGCGACCGCAAAATTGACCTTGACCTCTAATTTCAAGGTCAAACTTTTTTATTGGCTTATCGTATACTGCTCATCGAGGGGATAAAAAGTCTGAAAGGAACCATGTGCCCGAAATCAACCCTTCCCCCAGAAAAAAGCCGTCAAATTTTCCATATACGTTAATGCATTAAACGTTGAGTCGCACTGTACCCCTCTCCAGTGATCTTGGCGTGTCAGTCTCGCGTATCGCTCGAATTTTATGGTATAGGACTATTCTTGAATTTCAATCACAATGCCAGCATATAGAAAGGGTAAGTTCTAAGAGAGCATATTTAAAAAGACAAAATAACTACAGCGTTTAAATGAAAATAAAAATGAATTTAATCGAAACATTCGTAATATAATATAATATGATACAAGTATGATAAGTAATATAATATATAAATAACAATAATAAAAGTAATACAGTAATAATAAAAATATAATATAAAATAATTATATAAAATGATAATATATAATATAAGATAATAATATTAAGATAATAATAATAATAAGTAATATAATAATAAATATAATAAGATAATAAATATTTGATGCAGTCCTTTGCGTAATAATTAACTGATGCATTAACTGCATATCTGCGATGTGTTAACGAACTGTGAAATGATAAAACTAAACATTTATCTTGCGTTTATATTCGAAGTGCAAAACTTCAGTGAATTAAATTCATTTTGATGTTCTTTTACACGCAGTAGTTATTTTGTCTTTTTAAATATGCTCTCTTAGAATTTACCCTCCCTATATACTGGCATTGTGATTGAAATTCAAGAATTGTCCTATACCATGAAATTCGAGCGATACACGAGACTGACGCGCCAAGATCACTGGAGAAGGGTACCGGGCGACTCAACGTTTAATGCATTAACGTATATGGAAACTTTGACGGCTTTTTTCTAGGAGAAGGGTTGATTTCCGGCACATGGTTCCTTTCAGACTTTTGATCCCCTCGATGAGCACTATACGATAAGCCAATAAAAAAGTTTGACCTTGAAATTAGGGGTCAAGGTCAATTTTGCGGTCGCTTTCTTTGACAGATCTCCACCGATCCAGAGGTGTAAAATCACCCCATATAGGTCGTGACATTTAATTTTTTCACACCCTGCTGTGGGCCCGATCGCAGCGGCCTGTACTTCAAATGCGGCACAGAAGGACATAAGGCCTCGGTCTGCAAGGCCACTCCCATGTGCTACCTCTGCACAGGCACGGATACCGACCCTGCAAAACGCAACCACGTGGCGGGTTCGTCGGGCTGAGGGGCGTTCCGGGCCGCCTTAGCTAAGGCCACGCGTCAAAATGGCTAGGGTCTTACAGGGCAATTTGCACCGTAGCAGGCTGGCCCAGGATCTCCTGGCGCAGATCTGTCTCGAGAAGAACGCTGATGTAGCCCTTATCAGTGAACCGTATCGAGGCAGGGGGTCGCCAGGTTGGTGCTCGGATAATCTTGGTACTGGGGCCATCTGGGTCCCGGACACGCGTCGTTCCCCTATCGAGTCGCAGGGTGCCGGCGCGGGATTTGTATGGGCGAGGAGCGGAGGCGTGACGTATGTCAGCTGCTGCCTCACCCCCAATGAATGCATCAACGACTTCCAGACTAAGCTCGATGGGCTGGAGGGGAAACACTGTCCGGGAAATAGAGGGAGAGCTGGTAGTGGCTGGAGATTTCAATGCCAAAGCCATTGAATGAGGTGAGACCCGACCCGATTCCAGGGGCGGCGAGTTATGGACATGGTGTCCCGCCTTGGACTCCTAGTTCTGAACACTGGCTCGTCGTCTACCTTTAGGAGACCTGGAAATCGGGGGACAATTATCGATGTCTCATTCGCGACGAAAGGCCTGGCGAGGCGCATCCAGGACTGGCAGGTGATCGAAGACTACACAGCCAGCGATGACCAGTACATGACGTTTCGCGTCCGTAATGAACAGCCAGCCCCGTACCCAACGTGCAGCGTAGCGCCTAGATGGAACGTGGCGAAGTTAAACCCCGAGGCGTTATCTCCAGCCCTAAGGCGGGGCCAGCGTTCGCTGGATGGCATCCCACATGACCTCGTTACCGAGCCCAGATGGTCGCATCAAGGACGATGCAAACCATCCACCAGGCATGTGAGGAGGCAGTGCCGAGGAAAAAGCGGCCAAACGGTCGCCGCCCGGTGTACTGGTGGACGGACGAGATCGCAGAGCTCAGACGGAAATGCCTGAAGCTCGCCCTAGGCGGCGCGCTAAAAGGGCACGCAAACGCAATCTCGACGACGCACCCTTGCTGGCCGCACAGCATAAGGCGGCCAAAAAGGAGCTCCAACGGGCCATCAAGTCGAGCCAGCACCTCTGCTGGGAGAAGCTGAGAGAAGACCTCAACAGAGATCCATGGGGACTAGGGTACAAGGTAGTTATGCGGAAACTCGGGGCCTTCAAGCCCAGCGACCCGATGGACGCAGTAACGGCTGACCGCATCGTTGGCGCACTATTCCCCGCGCATCCGAGACGGACAGAGTACCACTGTCCACAGAACCCCTAGAAGTACCGTTGTTCTCGGAGCTAGAGCTTCAGAACGCGGCAAGGAGCCTGAAGAACGGTAAGGCTCCGGGACCGGATGGGCTCCCAGCAGAGGTGCTGAAAGCCGTAGCCAAAGGGTGTCCGCAGCTCTTGCTCAATATGTACAACTCCTGCCTGAAGGCGGGAGTTTTCTACTCCCGCTGGAAGGTCGGGAGGCTTGTACTTATAAGCTAGGGCAAGGGACCAGCAAACAATCCAATATCGTATCGACCACTGTGCATGCTGGACACAGCCGGCAAGCTCCTGGAAAAGCTGCTGCGACCACGCCTCCATGCCGCCTTATCGGCGGCTGGCGATTTACGTCCACGCCAGTAGGGCTTTCGCCGAGGGAAATCGACAGTGGATGCTACCCAGGAGGGTGTGGATATTGCCAGAAGTACGGAGCGGGGAAACCATTTTTCACGTCCCGTTTGTCTGCTGGTCACCCTTGATGCGCGGAACGCTTTCAACTCGGTGAAGTGGAGCACTGCGCTCGACGTAATGAAGCGGAAATTCAGGCTCCCTGAGTACCTGTATCGGATGATGCGGGATTACCTGAAAGACCGCTTCATCCAGTACGACACCACGGATGGCCCGAGAATAATGGAACTTACAGCAGGGGCGGCCCAGGGCTCCATAATGGGCCCAGACATCTGGAATATCTTCTACGACGACATCATAGGTTTGGAGTTACCGGAGGGCTGCCGCCTGATCGGGTATGCGGACGACATAGCGGTCATGACAATTGCTCGTAATGAAGAACAGGCCCAAGTGCGGCTCGATCAGGTGATGCGTCGCATACGCTCTTGGATGAGAGATCGTGGATTCCAGCTTGCAGAAGCAAAGACGGAGATCGTGTTCCTGACCAAGAAGCGTATCCCCACCCTGCGCCCGATGCAGGTGGGGAGCACGACGGTGCACACCAAGGCGGCTGTTAAATACCTAGGGGTGTTGCTTGACTGGAAGCTTACCTTCTGGGACCAGATCAAGAAAGCAGCAGACAAGGCAGCAGCGGTGACGACGTTGCTCAGCCGGCTGATGGCCAATCTTAGAGGGCCGCTCCCCTCTAAAAGGCGTCTGCTGATGCGCACCGCTGAAGCCATCCTGCTTTACGGCGCCGAGGTGTGGGCTGACGCGATGCGGTACGAAAAGTACCGTCATCGTATGGCCGCAGTGCAGCGGACAGCAGCACTTCGCGTGGCGACCTCCTGCATGGTGGTTGCTGGGGTAATCCCCATCGACCTCCTTGTCCAGGAGCGACGATCCATCCACCAGCGGAGGCATGCACTTAGCCCCAGCAGGGCCAAGGATGAGGCCAGGACGCGCACGATGCGAGAGTGGCAACAACAGTGGGAGAATGAATCCCGCGGACGCTTGATGGCTCGTCTCATTCCACGCGTGGAGGAGTGGACGAGTCGTAAACAGGGTGAGGTAAATTATTACCTCACCCAGTTTCTAACAGGCCACGGGCTATTCCGGGCCTATTTACATCGGATGAATAAAGTGCCGGCCCCTGGTTGCGCCCATTGCGCCTGCCACAAAGACGACGCGTACCACACCTTCTTTGAGTGTGAGAGGTGGAGAACGCACAGGCAATGCCTGGAAGAGGCAATAGGCCGAATCTCGCCGGACAATGTTGTAGGGCGGATGATGGAGGACAACGACTCTTGGATGAAAGTAGCAACATACGTGGAGGCCAAACTCCGAGAGAAAAAAAGGGAGGAGGAGGCGCTGGAGCAGCGCGGCACGATGGCCCCATGATGGCGCAGGCATACAGGCTCCTGCCAGAAGTAATGCGAAAGCGGTTCCGGGCAGGGTGTCCAGAAGCATGGAGGTGGGGTTTTAGCGGATATACCTGCAGCACAGCAGGGGAGTCCCGCACACCTGGGGAAGTCCAACCCAGACGGTGCGTAATGCATTTCCCCATCTCTACTAAAAAAAAAAAAAAAAGAAAAATATCTACATCAGATGTAATGTCATATACTGATTTAATCCCACAGAACAATGTACATTTAATAAAAATAACATTATTACTATATCTTCATTAGATATAATGTAATATACTGATCCCTTCCCAAAGATCAATGTACATTTGATAATGTTACGTCCCACCTTACGGGTGGTTCTTACTCTGTTACTCTGACCTTTGGGTTCTGCCGATTTAAACGCTAAAGCGTACCTTGACCTTCCTTGCGGGTAATAAAGGATGCAGGATAGGGCGTTTAGTAATTGTTGATACGTGTATGGGATTTCAATAATATATATATATATATATATATTCTCGTTTGTCGTTACATACCCTTCGCTGACTTCAGGTGTTGTACGTCACTCGTTCGTTCTTGTATTCACTCACAGTTCATTCACTCGAGAGGTCTCGTTTTACGCTATGTTCGCGGTTCGGACGTTACACTAGACTCGCGGCGCGTGGCTACTACTCGACCTTGGAGATACAAGCGGTTGGTGGTGGTCCTGCACAGCACACGGGTGCACTCCTGGACTTGGTCCAATTATGAATCTGCTATCTCAGATTGCGGCGATACACTCGTGTTGAACCGTCGGCCGAGCACTTCGTCGATGATCTTCCTGGTTTCGAGTAGCCTTGAACGCGGATCTACTGCGGGTCACGAACGGACAGAATTTCGGTCTCTGCTTGACGCTATCACGGAACTGGCGTACTTGCGTTGCACCGATAACTTATACTCTCAAAAGGGGAGTAGATCCCGCTCTTTGCTTGCGAAAACCTGCAAGCAAAGGGTTGTCGCCATCGCATTCCGCAAGTTCCCTGATTTCGTATCGCGGTCGTCGCTAAGCGAGAAAACGTTGGTGGTTTGCGGATTCCAGAGCAAGACCTCTTCGAAATGGCGAAAGACGAAAACGGGTTATAACTAGGGACGTAACAATAACAACATCGTTGATACTATATCTACATTGGATTTAATATACTTATTTAATCCCACAGACCAATGAACATTTAATGACAATATCATTATTACTATACCTACATTGGATCTAATGTAATATACTGATTCCTTCCCACAGATCAATGTACATTTGATAACAATATCATTATTACTATATCTACATTACATATAATGTAATGTAATGATCCCATCCCACAGATCAGTGTACATATAATAACAGTATCGTTATTACTATATCTACATTAGATATAATGTAATATACCGATCCCTTCCTACAGATCAATGTACATTTGATAACAATATCATTATTACTATATCTACATTAGATATGTAATATACATTTAATTACAATATCATTATTACTATATCTAGATTAAATATAATGTAATATACTGATTCCGTACCACAGATCAATGCATATTTGATAACAATATCATTATTACAATATCTACATTAGATATAATATTATATACTGATCCCTTCGCACAGATCAATGTACATTTGATAACAACATCGTTGATACTATATCTATATTGGACATAATGAAATATACTAATCCCTACCCACAGATCAATGTACATATAATAACAGTATCGCTATTACTATATCTACATTAGATATAATGTAATATACTGATCCCTTCCCACAGATCAATGTATATTTGATAACAACATCGCTGACACTATATCTCCATTAGATATAATGTAATATACTGATCCCTTCCCACAGATCAATTTACATTTGATAGCAACATCGTTAACACTATATCTCCATTAGATATAATATATTATACTGATCCCTTCCCACAGATCAATGTACATTTGATAACAATATCATTATTACTGTCGATATATTAATAATGATATTGTTATTAAGTGTATATTACATATGTAATGTAGATATAGTAATAACGGTACTGTTATTATATGTACATTGATCTGTGTGGAGGGATTAGTATATTACATTATATCTAATGTAGATATAGTAATAATGATATTGTTATTAAATGAACATTGTTCTGTGGGAAGGGATCTGTATATTACATTATATCTAATGTAGATATTGTAATAATGATATTGTTATCAAATCTATATTACATATCTAATGCAGATACAGTAATAGCGATACTGTTATTATATATATATTGATCTGTGGGAAGGATCAGTATATTTCATTATATCTAATGTTGATATAGTAATAATGATATTGTTATTAAATTAACATTGATCCGTGGGAAGGGATCAGTATATTACATTATATCTAATGTAGATACAGTATTGTTGTGACGGCGAGAAGTTCCCGCTCTTTCAATACATCGACTGCTTCTTGATGTATCGAAAGAGCCATCGACTGCCCCGTCCGAAGCTGTCGTCGAATCATAACGAGAAGCAATCACTTGTTTCGAGCGGAAACACGTCACCGGATGCTTGAGGTCTCTTAGACAACCGCGCGTCTTTTGAATATCAGATTGTATCGGGAAGCCGACCTGTACGGATCTATTGCTAAACCACTTGTGTAACCCAAATATAGACAGTCTAGTTTGCTCCTTGCGTATTCATTTAATTATGGAAAGTGCGAGCTCCAGTCCCCGGCAAACAGTATAAAGGATACTGTTATTTAATGTACATTGACCTGTGGGAAGGAATCAGTATATTACAGTATATCTAATGTAGATATAGTAATAATGATATTGCTATTAAGTGTTTATTACATATCTAAAGTAGATATGGTAATGACGATACTGTTATTATATGTACATTGATCTGTCGGAAGGGATCAGTATATTACATTATATCTAATGTAGATATAGTAATAATGATATTGTTATTAAATGTACATTGATGTGTGGGAAGCGATTAGTATATTCCATTATATCCAATGTAGATATAGTACCAACGATGTTATTAAATGTACATTGATCTGTGGAAAGGGATCCGTATATTACATTATATCTAATGTGGATAAAGTAATAATGATATTGTTATAAAATGTATATTACATATCTAATGTAGATATAGTAATAACGACACTGTCATTATATGTACATGGATCTGTGGGAAGGGATCAATATATTACATTATGTCTAATGAAGAAATAGTAATAATGATAATGTTATTAAATATACATTGGTCTGTGGGATTAAATTAGTATATTAAATTACATCTGATGTAGATATAGTAATAATGATATTGTTATTAAGTGTATAATACATATCTAATATAGATATAGTAATAATGAGATTGTTATTAAATGTACATTGGTCTGTGGGACTAAATAAGTATATTAAATTACATCTAATGTAGATATAATAATAATGAGATTGTTATTAAATATATATTACATTTCTAATGTAGATGTAGTAATAAAGACACTGTCGTTATATGTACATTGATCTGTGCGAAGGGATCAGTATATTACATTATATCCAATGTAGATATAGTATCAACGATGTCATTATTAAATGTACATTGATCTGTGGGAAGGGATCAGTATATTACATTATATCTGATGTAGGTATAGTAATAATGATATTGTTATGAAATTGTTGGGATCCGGGTGAAGAAACGATCGCTTTTTAAAATATAAAAGTTTATTCAATGGGACCTCGTGACACGCCAAACTCAACTTAACGCACTTTACAGTGAATCAGAAATACGTAGTGGAACAACACGAGTACGTTGGTTGGTGGTTGAATCTTGAATTCTCTCCTGACCTATTGTCACGATATATATATGGACCGCTAATTTTGAAAGTGGTGTAAGTCCATTTTTGAAAAAAATTAGATATCACGTAATTCCTGCTTAGTTTAATGTAAATTTTTTATGTATAGCTAGTCCGTGTTTAATTTCTTAACAAATTCCCATGTTTTGTACAATTTAAAATTGGTCGGTAAATGAAATTGCATAATCATCGATTATGAAAGTGGTGTAAGTCCAATTGACAGAGGTAGGTGGCTTAGCAGATAGTTGCCGATCAAGTAGCCTGTTATTTTTCATTTGTTTTATATTACGTGTCAAGAGTTACTAGTTTAGGTTACTTATTCTATTTTTTTCCTAAAATGGATAACTTCATATTAACATCAGATAGTGATATAGGTAAGAATAAATGGTCAACAATATTATTTTATGACAATTGAAAATATTTATTTTATTTAATTTTAAATAAATTCACACAGAAATAAAGCCCATGAATATAAACAGAAGAATAATCTTAGATTCAGAGGATGAAGATAATTCCGCTATGAACAGCAAATTAACGAATCGTAAAAAGAGAAGAAGAATAATAGAGGTAGAATCTTCATCAGATGAGGATATTGTTACTGAGAACTTAGATTCTGCAGAACAAAATAAAGGAAAATATATGCAACGAATAAACAAAATTAAGCGAAATACTGGACAAAAGTACTATACAAAAAGAGGAAAATTCATTCCAGCAAAAAAATTTGAATCCAAAAATTGTAATTGCTCGAAGAAATGTATAGAACGTATTAATGAAACACAACGTATAGAAATTTTTGATAAGTTCTGGAATATAGGTGATTTTAATAAGCAAAATGTATTTCTCTATTGTAATGTTCAACGTGAAACTGTCAATAGAAGAAGGCCTAGAAATAATTCGGGTACTATGAGGGCATATGCTTATAAATTTTACCTGGTCACTTCTGGTGGAAACATTTTAGTATGTAAGAAATTTTTCATTGATACTTTCCAAATATCTACTGGACGAATTGATCGTATCCTAAAAGCGCATGAGAATATTCCGAAAGACATGCGTGGAAAAATGGATGGCTCTTGCAGAAGAACTAGTGAGCTAGTGACGAATACAGTGATAGAACACATAAAAAGCTTTCCGGCATTTGAAAGTCACTATACTCGATCCCAAAATCCAGAACGGATGTTTTTAAATCCTGAATTAAACATAAGAAAAATGTATAATTTATACTTAGAAAAATGCAAGGAAAATAACTTGAGTTCAGTTAATGAATGGACATACAGGAAAATCTTTAAACGAGATTTCAAGTTACACTTCCATTTGCCACGTAAAGATACCTGTGCGAAATGCGATTTCTTAAACATGAAAATTAAGACAACAACTGATGACGAAGAAAAAACAATTCTTGTACAAAGACATGATGTTCACTTGCATGATGCTGAATTAGCAAGAAAAGTATTACAAGAAGATAAAATTCTGGCATCAAAAAATCCTGATAAATACTTTGCCTTCTCTTTTGACTTACAAAAAGCCTTACCTTACCCCAAATTATCTGTCTCAATCGCATATTATAAGCGAAATATGTATGTTTTAAACGAGGGTTTTCACAATTTCCACGACAATGAAGTTAATATGTATGTGTGGGACGAAACTATTGCTTCCAGGGGATCGCAAGAAGTAGCTTCTTGCTGTTTGAGGCATTTAGAAAATGTAACGACCCAATGCCATGTTATTGCCTACAGTGACATGTGTACTGGGCAAAATCGAAATTTACAAATGGCATTGATGTGGTTGAAGGTTGTCCAGTCGTTGGAAAATAACATTGACATAATTGATCACAAATTTTTACTCTCGGGGCATTCATACCTTCCGAACGATGCAGATTTTGGCATCATAGAAATGGCATTGCGAAAAAAGAATTTTCTGTACACACCACAGGATTATTATGATGTAATAACACAATGTAGAAAACATGATAAATTCATTTTACATGAAATGAAACGAGAGAATTTCGTTTCAATAAAAAATCTTAAAAATGCGATAAAAAAACAGATAAAAAAAAACACTAATGGAGAACAGGTAAATTGGTTGCAAATATGTTGGATGAGGTTTCTCAAAAGTGCACCATACACTATTTTATATAAAACATCGATGAAGGACAAAGAATTTAAAACTATAAATTTAATATCTACACGTCCTGGAAGACCGCTAAAATTTGAAAAAATCGCTCTAGCGCCTTTGTACAAAGATGCCAGGCCTATTACTTATGAAAAATATTAAGACATCAAGCAGTTATTACCTTATATACCTCCGGTGCATCATGCATATTTCGAAACACTGCCACATGCAGAGCATAAGTAAATACTATCAATATCTTGTAATTTTAACAATGTAATTAGCGTCTAATTAAAAATACTAATTTTATTTTATGTCGTGTCATTATTTGTAAACAAAATTGTATTAATATGAAGTATATTTTAAGTGATATTTGATTTTTCAAAATTGAAATTAAACGATTTTTACAATTGTCTAATTTTGAAAGTGACGTAAGTCCATTTGCAGCCCGTAAGTATACATCAGTTTAGTAAAATACGCCTAAAACAAATTTATATAACCAAATTACATATTGATAAAACAGTAGAAACATAGCCAGACTTCATATAATTTGCCTAAATTTTTTAATTAACAGATATGTTAACATTTAATTTTCTCGAAACAAGAGAAAATGGACTTACACCACTTTCAAAATAAACGGTCCATATATGTCTTCTTCAATTAGTGGGGGAGGATGACTCTAACTCTTGATGCGTGAGAACGGAGGTAAGACTGTATCGCTGATGAGTCGGAGATCGCGGAAACGGATGGTGGGACATCCGGCCCAGAGTTCAACGAATTATTGGTATTGGATGGTGGGATATCCGGCAGTGAGTTCGACGAATTATTGGTATAGAATGGTGGGATATCCGGCAGTGAGTTCGTAGGGTTATCGTAATCAAATGTTGGTCTTCCAGCACCTTCCCCCATAAAAGTTTGAATTCAATTTAAAATATACCTTATACAATTCAATAGTTTGGTTGAGTTCGCCGTTAGTATTAATTATATCTCACATTTATTTTTAAACTTGCAAACTAGTAGTACGGACGTATATATAGATATGGGTATACATATATGATATTTTGATTATATCGTAATAACAATTTGATTATCATAAGAGTTTTCTAATAACTATTTAAGAGTCTGAATTATGATTTTAATTATTAAAACTTAACTATTAGGTTTATGCTAAACATCTTTACATTGGTGTGGTACTTTTGCGTAGGTTTCCTCTGTAATAGTTTCTGGCTGTAGGACTACATATGGGTGGTGGTGTTCGGCTTCCCTCACTGTCTTCGGTTGAGCTGATACTGCCAATTCCAGCAGCCCGTCTTCTATTGCTATACGTGACTACGTCCCTTGATGTTTCTCGGTAGTCGCTACGAATGTTTGAATCGAAGTTACAATTAATAAAATTTCTTATCATAGGTGGTACACTTTCCCCGTTGTTTGGGTTTTTTGCAAAACAGAAAAATCTTTGTAGTAATCTTAGGCAGCCACACCAACGACAACATTTTATACAAATTACAGTTATTGGAATAGCAGCTATTATTCCTATGGCGATTGTGTACCATCGAGTGTGAGTAACAATAAATGGTTCGTTTAGATTATGAGTTAGAATTTGATCAAGTTCATTTAGTTTTTTATTCGCATATTTAAAATCGGATAAGTCTATGTTTGTAAGTTTTACTGGTTCCAAATATGCCGCATCAATTTTAACTTTGTCTATATTTACAACACAGCAATCATTGTCCACTATACTAATTGGAGGTGCGTAATGGGTGATGTTCCTCTTAGTCTGCTTTGTTGGTTCCAAGAAGTAGACATTGCTGTACCCTTTGCATTTACTTTCTAGATACAGTATACCTGCCTGGTGTAGAACTATGTCCTCCATATGGTCTTTGTCTTCACGGCAAAGAATAGTTACAGTGGTTGGTTTTTGCAAAACGTAAATCCAATGGTTGTTTTGGATGTACGTCCATGTCTCGATGCTGGCTCTGATGGTCTTCGTATCACAATCTTCCGGTATTTTATCTATGTGAGCTGGGCTTCGCAAGTGGGTTGCTCGGCTGATTTCCTCGTGTGGATGTCGATGCAGACGTATTTCCCATCCAGATACATAATGCAACTTTTTAAATCTTGTAGAAGGGAAAAATGAGTCTTGGGTTGGGAAATGATTAGATAGGGTTGTTTGGGAGAGATGTACGAAAAGAAGGAGGTAATTTGAAATTGAACGGGAAGTGGAATTAAATGATAAAGATCGAATGTCGTTCTTGTTACCAGTGGATATTTTAAGGCGAATATAATAAGGTCGTTCGACGGAATTAATTGTAAATCTAACATATTATAAAATATCGGCAATGTCTCGAGGTAGGGGATACTACTAATTCATATTCTCCTTTGTAGGAGGTCAACTCCTTCAGTAGAATTTCAGGCGTTACGATTAATGGTGATAAAATGTTGTGTCTTCCAAGATTTATTGCTTCTATGTATTTATTATATTCCTGCGAAATAGTATTACTTAGAGACAATAACGTTGCGATCTGTTGTCCTATTAAAGCTTGACCTTCCAATTGTGTTATATATAATCTTGTTTGAGTCATGAATTTGTTGATTCGATTTATGTTAGTGTTCAAAATATCTTCATTAGCTTTTAGTGAAGTTAATGATTGATTAAAATTTCGTATCGTACCAGAAACAATCTGAATTTGAGATTTTAATAAAGTTTGCGTCTGCTTATTATTATTTACTAACATATTAATACTATCCGTATAATATTGTGCATCAGGAGTACCAAAAAGCCAATTGAGAGAATAAGATACGCCATTCATTAAGCCGCGACGTTTACGTTTATTACTTTCTTGACCTGCCAATTGATACAATATTTCGTGTTTGGAATCTATGTTCTTTAGTTCATCTCTTATAACGTTTAAGGTTTGTTCGCAATGATAGTTTACATGATTATAATTTGCTTCGTTCAAAAATCTAGGTGTGCAAAAATTTTGAGACTTTAGATATGTGTTTTGTAATATTAGTCGAGTTTCCTTGAGATAGGTAATGTTTATGTGTGTTAGTAACGTTAATTTAGTATTTGAAATTTGTGCGATTCCTAATTTATTATAAAATATTCCACTTGAATGGGTAAACGGAGTGTTAGAGAAATAACGGCTGGTTGCTAGGATTGGAAGTGTGAGGAGTATCCAGAGTGTCTGATTCATCTGAAAAATAGTGTTTTAGAAGGTTAGTATGATATGTTTGTTTCTTTTTGCCGATTTGAATTTCTACTGTTTTATTAGGGAAAATTTTCGTTATTTTATACGGACCCTTAAAATTAGGGGCTAACTTTTTACTTTGACCTGGTTTAGTTTGCTGTTGATAAATGCACACAAGATCGTTTGTTTGAACACAACAGGATTGTTTTTCTGTCATAGTATTCTTTGCTTTTTGTTTTGGTGGCTAAAATCTTATCACGAGCTATTTTAAATGAAGTGTTGAATTTATGTTGTAATGAGCGAATATAGTCATCATATGTATAATGCAATTGAGGTTCTTGAATGATGGATGAGGGTAAATAGGGTTTGTTACCGAATAAAAGTTCATAAGGAGTATAATTAGTAGATTTATGAATTGACGTGTTATAGCTAAATATCGCGAACTGTATATATTTGTCCCAATCTGTTTGATTCGGCTTAATATAATGTTTCAGGTAATCTTTTAATGTTAGATGGTATCTTTCAAGTGCACCGTTTGTCTGGGGGTGGTAAGGTGTAGTGGATATATGTTTAGTTTTAAAAAGGTTACTTACGTTTTTTATTAAACCTGCCATAAAATCGGTTCCCTGATCTGATAGGAATGATTCAGGTATACCATAGTACATAAATATCTTAGTTAGGATTTTTGCTACGGCTTCGGCCTCATGGTTAGGAATAGGTTCTGCAATACAAAATTTTGTTAAATCATCCTGAGCTGTTAAAATGAATCTATTTCCTTGTTCCGTTAAAGATAATGGTCCTACTATATCAATGGCTAATCTATAAAATGGTTTTTCTGCGGTTGTGGTAATTTCCATTGGTTGTTTTGTTGGCTTAAAATTTGTTTTGTTTAACTGACACGACTGACATTGTTTAATATATTTTCTTACATCTGTTTTCATTCCTGGCCAACAATATGCTTCTTTGATTCTAGAATACGTTCTCTGAAACCCACTATGTCCTGATAATTTACTGGCATGATTCTCCTCTAGTATCTTTTCTATTTCTTGACGATTTCTAGGGATAATTTTAGATTTATTAAGAATTTTAATTTCGGTCTCAGTAAAAATGAATCTCAACATTACATATAGATGGGATGTTTTAATATTAGGGTGTTTTTCCGGAAGTACAAAAACGAATTTAGTGTCTTGTATGGTTGCTTTTAGATTTATTAAGGATGAAAATATGTTCTTATATTCAAGTTTGTCAAAGTGTAAATTCATCGCGAAAAGTAAGTATACTGTTTGAGTTTTATTTTCAAGTTTATATAACCCATTAATACTAGGTTTTATTTCGGATACATCAAAATTTGAAAGGATATAATCGGAGTACTGGTTGCTTTCATCTAAATCCTGCGACCATAATAATATTATAGGATCCCTGATATTAGCTAATGATTTAGTTTCATTTTCATACGTTATTAGCTCCTGATTCTCATAATGGAATTTAATAAAATCTTGATAAGTAGCTTGATTTTGAGTGCTAATATTTACTGATTTTTCTCCTAAGGGAAGACGCGAAAGTCCGTCTGCATTAGAATTTACACGACCTGGCTTGTACTTGATTTCATATTAGTATTCGTTTAGGCGTAATCGCCATCTAACTAATTTAGATGTCGGATTTTTACAATTATATAACCATTGTAATGATCTATGGTCCGTGTATATAGTAAACGTACGTCCGTATAGGTAAGGTCGAAAATGTTCTATTGAATTTACAATTGCCAATAGTTCTCCTTCAGTAGTTGAATAATTCTGTTCTGCTTTATTTAGTGTACGTGAATAGTATGCAATTGGTAAATCTTTGTCGTCCGTTATTTGTGAAAGTACTGACCCAATTCCCACATTAGATGCGTCGCAAGTTAAAATAAAAGTTTTCGAGAAATCGGGATACTGAAGCAAGGGTTTTTGTACTAATTTCTGTTTCAACATATTAAACGCTTCTTCTTGTTCACGAGACCATACAAAAGTTTGATCCTTTTTTAGTAACATTGTCAGAGGTTTCGCGATGGTAGAAAAATTTGGAATGAATTTACGGTAGTAACCAACCATGCCCAAGAACATTTTTATATGCTTTACATTCGACGGACGCGACATATCATTAATTGCTTCAACCTTCTTTTTGTTAGGTTCTACGCCCTTTTCCGAAACTACATGGCCTAAGAATTCACAAGACTTTTTTAGAAATTCGCATTTATTTGGCTGCAACTTGAGATTGATTTCACGAAGTCTGGAAAAGATGTTTTTTAATTTTCTATTATGATCTTCTAAACTTGAACCGTATATGATCATGTCGTCTATATAAACTAAACATTGACGATTATTTAATCCGGACAAAACACTGTTCATCATACGTTGGAACCGGACCGGAGCATTTTTGAGCCCGAAAGGCATACGTGTGAATTCAAAATGTCCGCTCGGAGTACTAAACGCGGTTTTCGGTGCATCACAAGGATTCATAGGGATTTGATGATAGCCGCTCGCGAGATCTAATATGGTGAAGTATATCGCATGTCCTAATTGATCCAAAATATCCTCGATATTCGGAAGAGGATATGCGTCACCAATAGTCTTCTCGTTCAGCCTTCTATAATCAACCACTATTCGCCATTTGCGTTCACCGGACGCGTCAAGTTTTTTTGGGAGTATCCAGAGAGGACTCGACAACGGGCTTGTTGACGGTTTGATTATTCCCTGCTTTAACATTGTCTCTATTTGCTTATCGACTTCCTTTTTATGTATTTCGGGACATCTATCATTCTTAACGTGTACGGGTTGCTCATCTATCGTTTTAATTTCATGTATACATACTGTGGTTTTCGTTAGCGCGTCAGTCGGTAGATGAAAAATATCGTTAAATTCGGTGCAGATAGATTTTATCGATTTTTTCGGAATTTAATTGATTCAGACGTAAGTGTTCGTTTAAGACTCGTAATCTGTTATCTGATTGCTACTTTGATTTGGGGCTAACTGATAAATTCTTCCTTCTCGCGGTACGGGTTCTAATGATAATTCTGGAATAGGGATTCGTTTACTCAGATGCGACGTATTTACTATGCTAATTAATGACTGATTTCCACCGATTACTTTGACAATTGCATTAGGAATGAGTATATTGAGATCTGTGTTTAACTCTTGAGACGAAACTATCCCTTCGCTTAAATTATACGGATTTTGGACTTTAATAAAAATAATCGTTTCACTTCTTGGATTTAAGGTTATTTCGGATGCGGATGCTTGGGGTACATTGTAACCTAACGGGATTGGAAATGGAATGTTTTTAATAGATATTGTCGACTGCTCATAATCAATTTTGCAGTCTAACGAACGAAGGAAATCGTTGCCTATCAGTCCATCAAAAGGGATATTTGTGAGAGAATCTACTACAAGAAATTGTGTATCTATTTTGTTGTTACGAATTTTCAACTCAACATTTGTTTGCCCTAAACTTATTACTGGAGAATTAAGAGAAATGCCATTTAATGATACTGGAACTGGATCGGTGATGTCATAATTGTTTAAGCTAGAAGCTTTTATTAATAAAATAGAAGCGCCATAATCAACTAGGAGTTTCAAGATTTTGTCCTCAGAATTTGCCTGTTTTGACTCGAACAATACGTAATTAAGCTCATTGGTATCGGATGAAATGAAAATTGTTATATTAGGAATTTCTCGCAATCTTGGCTGACGTGATTGATGGAATTCATTGTTGATTGTGGATTCTGCTCGTTTGTGGTCGGAGGATTGGGTTGTTGTAGGGGATCGCGAAAATTTCGCTGCTCAAAATATACGTTTCGTCTTTCGAATGGTAAGGTACTCGTTGAAGGTCGATTCTGCATCGCTCGTTGGGAATTATTATATTCTCGTTTCCGACATTCGTTTATTACATGACCGAATCTTTTACAGTAATTGCATTGTACATTCGACTTAGGAGTGTTATTCATTCTTTGAATTGGAGCACGATTTGGAACAGGATTTTCACGATACGGAGGAATTCGACTAGTATTTTGAAAATGGTTATAATTTGAAGTAAACGCGAACTGTGGTTTTCTATTCCTATAACATTCTTGAGCGGAATGACCATTCTTATTACAAGTCCTACAAACTTGTGTGGCGTACGTTAAGCGTAATGCTTTTTCTTCGCACACCGCGGCCGTAAAAGCTTGACTAATTGTTTTAAATTCGCGATATCTCAACATTTGCGATATCTGCGGATGCGAGTGATACACAAATCTATTTAAGGTAATATCATTGATCATAGCTAATCTACCCGCGAGTGTATCAACCATTGGATCAGTTGAATGAAGGATTCCTAAAATTCTTGAAGTTAGCTCTTCTAAACGTTGATAAAATTGACTAACGTTTTCGTGGCATTCCTGTTTCATGCTATTCAATTCTTCTAATAATTGATCAAGACTTTCCTTGTCCTGATACATATTTATTGATAATTCAGATGTTTCTGTCCATGTCGTTAGATTACAGTGAACATCTATTTGTTCTCTTGCCTTTCCTATGATTCTGCTTTTCACGAAAAACAAGAGCGGTTGAAGTTGAGAAGGTTTGACTAATTCGAAAGCTGAATCTACTTGCTTTATAAAACTTCGTAATTTATATCTATCACCATCAAACGTATCCGGTATTAATTTGATTAAGAATTCTAGTGAAAGAGTTGGATACATATATAATTATATATGTCTACACATCACAAGAACGATATGAAACGATGGATTATGGTCGGGAAATCAAGATTTATTGCAAATCTGGATGGTACTTACGTTGTTTTCTTCCACTGCTGTCTACCCTCGATGCTGGTTCGTCAGATCCAGTGTTTCCTTACCGCGATGTAGCTTCTTCTTCACGAAATTAATTTTGATGTGTCCAACTTTCCAATTGAAATTGGCAATTACACACAGTGCGGAATATTGCTCCGTATTAACAGCTGTAATGTAACTGTTGGACACAATCCCACTTCTGACACCAAAATTTATGTTGGGATCCGGGTGAAGAAACTATCGCTTTTTAAAACATAAAAGTTTATCCGATGGTTCCTCGTGACACGCCGAACTCAACCTAACGCAATTTACAGTGAATCGGAAATACGCAGTGGAACAACACGAGTACTTTGGTTGGTGGTTGAATCTTGAATTCTCTCCTGACTGTGACGATATATTGTCACGATATATATATATGTCCTCTTCGCTTAGTGGGAGAGGATGACTCTAACTCTTGATGCGTGAGAACCGAGGTAAGACTATCGCTGATGAGTCGGAGATCGCGGAATTGGATGGTGGGATATCCGGCCTAGAGTTCAACGAATTATTGGTATTGGATCGTGGGATATCCGGCAGTGAGTTCGACGAATTATTGGTATAGAATGGTGGGATATCCGGCAGTGAGTTCGTAGGGTTATCGTAATCAAATGTTGGTCTTCCAACAAAATGTACATTGATCTGTGGGAAGGAATCAGTATATTACATTAGATCCAATGTAGATATAGTAATAATGAGATTGTTATTAAATGTACATTGGTCTGTGGGATTAAATCACTATATTAAATTACATCCGATATAGATATAGTGTTACGTCCCGACTAAGAAAATTCCATTGTCTTCAATTTCAAAATTACGAAAGCGTCAGCAATCAGGAAGTTGGTTCACTGACTGACCTCCTTGGAGTCACCAGCGTCAACAAATTCTCTCTTCTTCTCGAAACGCTGCGTCGAAAATATGTAGCAATGATAGACATTCCAACAGGTCAATATACTACTGAACTCTTTCCTCCAAACCATGCGAAATCAGCATTTTCGACTCTAATAAGAAACCCGATTACGGACAATAGACACACAGTCGGCCATACAGTCGCGAGGTGCGCGGTCTCTCTGCCCGAGGAAAGTTTAGTATTGCGAAATACGTCGAGCAGAGTTTCGTGAAAATCAACTGTCACACGAAAAGACTCAGTTCACTCGTTAAAAAAGACTCAAGTTTTCGAACTATCTACAATTAAAAAGCCATAGTTTCACTCATCAAGAACATTATCTAACATCCGTGCGTCGAGAGGAAGAGAGAGAGAAGGGAGCAATCCATCAAATTAACCGTTTACCGTTTCTGTACATCTAAACATCCGGTGAGTCCAATCAAGAACAGGATTCTCTGTCCTCAGTAATTAAAGAAATCATACTATCTTCTGAATACGCGTTATATTTTCATACTTGTGTACCAATCAGATTTTTGTAACAATTCATTCTTTTATCAAAATATATAATAGTTATTTATTCAAAATTTGATCATAATTTGGTGCGTACTTTTCCAAACCTTGTATCCAACGAGCAAGAGGCTTGTATAAGTCTAGACCGAATCCGAATCCTATACTATCTTTCCTTCACAAAGAAGGTGTTTAAGCGTTGCGTCGGGTCATAACATACCGCAGAGTAGTCACCTACCACTACGCCTGCTTCGCACGTAACAATAGTAATAATGATATTGTTATTAAATGTACACAGTTCTGTGGGATTAAATCAGTATATTAAATTACATCTGATGTAGATGTAGTAATAATGATATAGTTATTAAATCTATATTACGTATCTAATGTAGATATAGTAATAACGATACTGTTATTATATGTACATTGATCTGTCGGTAGGGATAAGTATGTTACGTCTGGAAAATTTTGCAAATTTGTCCGCCTCACGCTTCCTTATCAAGCCTTCGGGTTATAGGAGTCTCCTCATGTAAGGGACGTGGGGAGGGCGAATTACTACTTCATCTTTTTCAATTTTCTCCTCGACTCTGTGTTTTCTCATCAATCCTTCGGGTTATGAGAGTCTTCTTCATGTGGGAAAGGCACAGGGAAGAGTTTGAGTCTATAATTATTCTATTTTGTCTTTTCTGTTCTTTATTCTCCTTACATCTCTCAATTCTTTTCTTTAGTTATTACCCCTCCTTGAGACTATCGTCGTGCTCAACTGCGTAGTAACAGATTTCGAACTATACAAAAACTCGGGTTCGACAGAGGAGAGGTATCATAAACAGCGTTCGCTGCGCAGTTAGCCAGTGCTTCGCATTATAGGGGTCTCCTCAGGTTAACTGCGCAAAAGCGTAAAGATCAATTTATCATTCGAATTTCAACCGAATCTCTCCTCTTTTCCACGCGTGGGCGCCAGTCGGCCCCTAATTCGATCGTATGCGTGAGATGAGTGCTGGAATGGAAGCGCGGATTAATCTATCTATTTGAACATTTGGTTGATAGAATGAACGAGGAATGAGAACCCTCGCAGTCAAGCGTTAGCAAGCGTTCGACGACTGTTTAGGGGGCGAAGGGTCGAACGGGGCAATAAAAGTCTTTGTATCGAATTCCGAGAATTTGCCCGAAACCAAGACCCAACGGTAATTTTTCAAATAGCAAGAACGTTCTAGAACTAGCTACGCTGCTAATGAAATAACTTATATTCGATTTAATAATCAAGGAATATGTTAGCTAATCGAGAATTTCATCCAAACATCGAATGTTTTACAACACGCGCGCCGGCGAAACTCGCGTTGCGATTTATGAACAAACGACTACTGATAATGTTAATTAATTACGCCGACTGCTAGTCTAAATCGTGCGATTGCCAATCGATCAAATTATTAATACATAATGGTATGATGGATATAAATTTTATTCATAATTATTCGCTTCATTGTTGAATGGTTCTGGTTTAAACATTAATTCAGATTTAAATAATTGCTGATATTCGTTATATCTGATTATCGAAAGCGAGAAATGGAATATTCCAGAAAAATCTACGGCGTAGGAACACCGAAAAGCCGTTAGACAGAGATAGAACACCAAGAGAGAGAAAGAACATAGTCTAGAGGAATTTAGCTAGCACGCGCCTTCGACCAATAGCGACGCTGTCGTCACGCGCTATGATTTGTCGGAATGTCCCCACGCAGGACATCATCCTCGCGACGGGCCCTTCCGGCCAGGATCGCGATCGATTCCGATCACTCTTCGTCGAACAATCGAGTAAGTCGTGATGGGAGCCCGTGCGTCTATAGATAGAGTTGCCGATTTGTACTTTGTGTAAATTAACTGCGCGGCAAGTCCTACCCGTTAGGCAGAGTGTCGTGAGGGTGAATTTCGCGAATACGCGGCAAAGACTCAGAGACGCGCACGTTAAGCTTTCATACTATTAAACCTCTATCTTTTCTCTTTCATTTTTATTCCGTTTGATCGCGTAATCTTCGTATTAAATTCAATCGCCTTAATAGTCATCCTTCTACAAAATCGTAATCGTCTTGTGTTCGTTTTGATTAAATTTTGATACGCAATAAAGGGCAATCGGGCGCGCGACAAGTGTTAGTGCGGCAGCTTCCTCATCATCTCTCTCTTGGTGTTCCAGACTAACCAGCGATTATTCAACGAGCTACCACCGATTTCCAAGCGATTTATTATCATATATTATAAACTACATTTTCACGGTAAGCCTGTCAATTACTAATTTTTCGAGCACGGCATTATCATTGAACTTTCAACAAGGCAAAACGGGCGATCTATTAAGCCTTCGGGTTATGAGAGTCCCTCCATTTTAGATCGTCTCGATTTTTACGTTCAGGTACCGTTTATAAATAATACGCTATTCTAAAATTCTGAATTTTGATTTATCGCGACTTTGTGTGTATGACGATTTCTCGACTACGATATTTTGCCAGGGGCGACCTGTAAAGCCCTTTCGGGGGTTGTGAGGGCCTTCTCCATTCAGGTCGTTCACTCGCGGCCAAACACCGCTAATTTTCCATTCAATTAATATATTAATTAGTTGAGGAAGTCGACTTACACCTAGATTCGATAACACGTCTAAAATCATAATTTATACGAAGTCCAACTGCGAATCAAAGGCTATCTATATTTTACACGATTTTCAGACAAACTGCGACGACAGCCGCGGATCGGCGTCGCGCATCGCGGGTCCCCACCGTGGCGGCATCCCCACTCTCGGGCGATTAGACTATAAGTAGGACCGATCGATGCGATGATCGATGAGTTGCCTCGGGGCTTCGGCCCCGAGGGGACCTCCTAGGAGGTCCGGACCGGAGCACCAGAACTCTCGACGCCATGGGTTTCCTGGCGAAGAGATCTCTGGCCAACGGGCCGTAGCATTGCACTACGCTACGGCATGGCAGCTCCTATAGGTCCAGCGGCCGTAGGCGCGTAGCCTCGTCAGTCCCGTGGTTGACCCGGGGTGACCAAGCTAGTGCGCGTTCATAATCTCTGCTGGTGCTTCCGCGGGGATTCCGAACGCTAGTCTACACGGCACCGTATCCGGCCTTTGGCAGCCGATTCCGTCCAGCTTCGCGGCGCTACCCAGGCTGGCCAGGATTGGTCGTCGTCTCGTTCGCTGCTCGGTTCTACCTCGGCGTACGAGAAGACGAGCCGCGTGAGGCAAACGGGCAACAACTCCACCGCAGCGCGTTTGAATAAAGACCGTCGGCCCAATCGGGCCTTTCCTTTCCCGACTTTTGCGCTTACTTCCTCGGCACTCGATAGTGCCTCGTCGCTTTCGCTGAATTGTTCGCGTTCGCGCTCCGCTTGCGCCCGCGCTCCGCGTATGCCAGCGTGCGTCCGTTAGCTTGTAAGAGCGTTAGGTTTAAGTTCCGCGTGATTTCTGTGACGGACCGGGTTCCGACCGTAGTACGTAAGACCTGTACATTAGTCTTAAGGAAAGCGGCTCCACCCGTCTAATCACCAGCCGATATTCTGATTGTAGTACCCGAGGCCGGAGAACACCGCCCGACAGTCAGCCCGGCGAGGATAGCCGCCCGGCTGTAATCGTAGTCTACAAGTAGCAGTTTACTTTTGAATAAATTCATATTTTTCTAATTAAACCTGTTTCGTTATTTACCGACCTGTTCCCTTGCGAACCCTGGCACGGGGAAACCGACCGCGGTGCGCAACGCCGTGCGCACCGAACCGACCGACCCCGTTACAAAACAATAGTCATTATTATATGAAATTGGTTAAGCATCTTTACCCTTGTCAAACCAGTATTGTTTTTGAATTGAACTTATCTAATAGTAATCATTAATATTATCAAGCATTAATAGCATTAAACTCAATAGTCATTTTCAGTTGTACTACTTTCAATAGTTTTTTTGAATTACATTTTTATTTGTTGCACACTATCCAGTCTACTTTATTTCTTTGAGTATCAACGCCTATTTTTACATCAAATCCACGCACGCCAACACAACGTTTCAAGGAGGGACCCGTATGGGACCTAGAATACTGACGAACCCAACGGAAATAAATTCTATCTAAATTTCCGTCTTTTAAAAATTGTTCTGATCGTAGAGGACGTTAACGCGTCATACGCGGTCAGAGCTGGTGGCAGCGAGACCTTTCTCATCGCAAAGATCAATCAAATCAAGGAAAATTAACAATCGATCTTTTCCAATTTTCGTTCCTTTTAAATTTCCATTCACTTTACGTTGCGCGCTCGCCTCGCGCCGCGCAACGTAACAGTATATTACATTATATCCAATGGAGATATAGTATCAACAATGTTGTTATCAAATGTACATTGATCCGTGGGAAGGGATCAGTATACTACATGATATCTAATGTAGATATAGTAATAATGATATTGTTATTAAATATATATTACACATCTAATGTAGATATAGTAACAACGATACTGTTATTATATGTACATTGATCTGTGGAAAGGGATCAGTATACTACATTATATCTAATGAAGATATAGTAACAATGAAATTGTTATTAAATGTATATTACATATCTAATGTAGATGTAGTAATAACGGTACTGTTATTATATGTACATTGATCTGTGGGAAGGGACCAGTATATTACATTGTATCTAATGTAGATAGAGTAATAATGATACTGTTATTAAATGAACATTGGTCTGTGGGTATAAATCATTATATTACATTATATCTAATGCAGATATAGTAATAACGGTACTGTCATTGTTTGGGCATTGATCTGTGGGAAGGGATCAGTATATTACACTATATCTAATGGAAATATAGTAGTAATGATATTTTTATTAAATGTGCATTGGTCTGTGGGCAGGAATCAGTATATTATATTATATCCAATGTAGATATAGTAATAAGGTTACTGTTATTATATGTACAATGATCTGTGTGAAGGGATCAGTACATTACATTATATCTAATGTAGATATAGTAATAATGATATTATTATCAAATGTACATTGATCTGTGGGAAAGGATCGGTATATTACGTTATAGCTAATGTAAATATAGTAATAATGGCATTGTTATTTACTGAACATTGGTCAGTGGGAACAAATCAGTATATTGCATTACATCCAATGTAGAGATAGTAATAACGATACTGTTATTCTATGTACATTGATCTGTGGGAAGGGACTAGTATATTACACTATATCCAATGTAGATATGGTATCAACGATGTTGTTATCAAATGTATATTGGTCTGTGGGATTAAATCAGTATATTAAATTACATCTGATGTAGATATAGTAATAGCGATACTGTTATCATACGTACATTGATCTGTTGGAAGGGATCAGTATATTACATTAGATCCAATGCAGATATAGTAATAATGACATTGTTATTAAATGTACATAGTTCTGTGGGATTAAATCAGTATATTAAATTACATATGATGTAGGTATAGTAATAATGATATTGTTATTGTTGGTTAGTTTAAATGAATAAACGCAGCAAATTTAATAAAAGATGGAATATATATATTTATACGATTGAAAGTACATAGTGCGTCCTCATGGTACAAAAGGAATAACGGTTACCCGCCAAAAGAATATCTGTGTATCAGATGGTACCAACTTATAATAGAAAAGTATCTACAGGCTACACCGAGAGAAAACCTACATAACCCCCCCTCGGAATGATTTTCCTGTAGAGTCATTCCGCATTGCTCAAATCATTAGGTTTTCTCAGTAATACATCTCGATGTACATTATGCGTCTTCGGACCTAGTGCCTTCGTTAATAGGTCTGCAGCATTCCTTGTTGTGCTTATATATTGCAATTTAATTGTCTTATCCATTACCTTTTCTCTAATAAAATGATACTTTATTGAAATGTGCTTCGTCCTTGACTTATCTATGTAGTTTTCGGCATGTGCGATGGCTGCCTGACTGTCACTCCACAAAGTAATGGGTTCGTTCGTATCCTGCAAGCTTAAAGATGTTAAAAATTGCTTGATCCATGTTACCTCTCTTGTGCATTCAGCCATTGCCACGTATTCAGCTTCCATGGTGCTCAACGCTATCACCGTCTGCTTGGTGCTTTTCCATACTACTGGTGTTCCGCCCATGGTAATAACATATCCAGTCGTGCTCTTTCTAGTCTTTACATCGCTTGCCCAGTCAGCGTCGCAATATGCTACCAGCGGTGCGTTTGAGCGCGAGTAAGTCACTACCCTGTCCTTAGTGCCCTTCAAGTATCTAAGAATTCTTTTGGCTGCGTTCCAGTGTATTTCGTTAAAATTGGAACAATGTTGTGCTAGCCTCCCAACAGCAAAGGAAATGTCTGGCCTTGTTCTCTGTGATATGTACAACAGTCCTCCGATTAACTCTCTGAATGGTAGCTCTTTTCTGGGTTGTGTTTCGTTCACCTCACTTAAATGATCGGGCCTTACTTCCATCGGTGTGGTCGCCGCTCTTGCATCCTGAAGTCCAAAACGTTTTATTAATAAATCAATATACTCACCTTGAGATAGTGTCATTTCTCCATTCTTTAGGCGGTTGAATTTGACTCCCAATAGATTTGAGACTGGTCCCAGATGCTTTGTCTCGAAATGTGACTCTAAGATTTCTTTAACATGTTTGCTCATTCTTGTGTTTTCTGCGGCCACCAGGATATCATCAACGTAAACAGCTAATATCGCTAGCCCCCAATCATTTCTTATTTCATATATGCAAGGATCCACCGCATTTCTGTTGAACCCTGCGTCCTTTAGTTTTTTGTCCAGGTGCTCGTTCCAACATCTACCGCTTTGTTTTAATCCATATATCGACTTCTTGAGCTTGCAGTATAACTTTTCAGTTCCCTTCTTCTCGAACCCTTTGGGTTGTTTCATATATATCCTTTCCTTGAGATCACTGTGCAGGTATGCACTCTTTATGTCGTATTGTTCTAGTTGCCACCCGTTCCTTACTGCGAGTGCTGTCAACAATCTTATTGTATCAAATCCTGACACAGGCGTATATATATGTTCATAATCAGTGGCCTTTTCTTGTGTAAAGCCTTTCGCTACTAAACGTGCCTTAAATCTCTTAGTTCCGTTTGGAGATTCGATTTCCTTTCGCTTAAAAACCCACCTACAGTCGACGGGGGTTACACCAGGAGGTAGTTCTTCCAATTCCCATACGTTGTGCCTCCTGAGTGATTCCATCTCTTCATGCATAGCTTCAAGCCATTCGTTTGCGTCTGCGCTCTTGATGGCTTCTTCGTAGGATCTAGGTTCTTCAGAAGTCGTGTCCTTTATTAAATTCGATTGTACGTTTTCAGTCCTATCACAATCTTCCACCTCCGATTGCTCGTTATTGCTGCTTCTTAGTCTCATGGAATGGTGTCTCTGAGGTGTTACGCGCGGTTCGTCAGGACTCTTCCTTGGCCTTCCTTTCCTTCTTCCTACAGTAATAAATCCGTCCTGATCTGTTGTACAACGATTGTCTGTTTCTTCGCTTTCATTTTCTGTTATGTCAAGACTGATTTCACTCTCAACTTCAACTGGTGCAGGCAACTTTCTTTCTTCACTTATTTGGCTTGAGTATGATGCTTCTTCATTTTCTTTGAATACACAGTCTCTAGACTCTATTATTTCTTTCGTTTTGGGGATCCATACCCTATAGCCTTTTCCAAAAATAGCATATCCTACAAGCAAACCTTGCCGCGCTCGACTTGTCAATTTCGAGAATCTTTTCTCCTTTGGTGTGTGTACGAAGGTCTCACAGCCTATCACTCGAAGGTGTCTTATACTTGGTTTCTTGCCGTTCCATATTTCGTATGGGGTTCGGTTTTCGTCATGGGTATTCGTTGTTCTGTTCCTCATGTACGCAGCTGTGTATGCTAACTCTGCCCAAGCTTCTTTCGGTAAGTTCGTGTCACTAATCGTACTTCGTACGAGATCTAAAAGCGTCCTGTTCATGCGCTCCGCCACACCGTTCTGTTGCGGCGTGTATGTCATGGTTCTTTCGTGTACTATACCATTTGTATAACAAAATTCATCCCAGGCTTTTGAACAGAATTCCAGTCCGTTATCAGTTCTTACTCGTCTTAGCAATTCTCCGGTTTGTTTTTCTGCCTGAATTTTCCATTTCTTAAATTCTTCAAGTACTTCTGACTTGGCCCTTAGAAAACAAATTTTGGTGAAACGGCTTGCATCATCTATTATAGTTAGCATATATCTGGCACCTCCCCAACTTTTAACATCAAGTGGACCCATTACGTCGGCGTGTACAAGTTCAAGGACCTCAGTCTTCAAATCTTTGGATAGCTTTGGGAATGGTTGTCTTTTCGATTTACCTACTAAACAACTGTCACATGGTGTCAGTTCTGATATGTCGCAGTTCAGACCATTTACCGCCTCATTCTTTACCATTTTTATGATTTGATGTTTGTTAATGTGCATGAGGCGTTTGTGCCATATATCCAGGGATAGCTTGTTTGACTTCTCTGCCTGTAGCTTTGCGACTTTTCCACCATTTGTAATGTGTGGTTTTGCTTTTACAATATATAATCTGTCCCTTTTGGTTGCTTTCATTAGTGTACTGTTTCTTTCATCGCATATGCGGCATCCGAACTTGTCAAAAATGACCTTCTTTCCATTTTGTATCATTTGTGTGACTGATAGGATATTGTTTTTAATATCAGGTACCCATAATGTGTTCTCAGCTTCAAAGTCCTGTAAACTTCCTTTTGCTTCAATAATCTCTGCATTTACTTTGCCTCTTCCAGATACTTGCACTATTGTCCCATCAGCCGTTGTAAGATTTTTAATTTCAGTACCTGTTTTAAGAACTGAAAAGTATTTTTCATTTGGCGTCATGTGGTGCGTGGCACCAGAGTCTATCACCCATGCATCCTTATCACAGGTTGTATCACTTAGCACTACGTTCATGCTTTTTGCTTTGCTATGATTCCTCGGGGGATTTCTCCTACTCCTACAGTATCTACTGATGTGTCCAGGCTTTTGACATTTAAAGCATATTGTTTCTTTCTGTGCGTCTGTCTTTCCCCTTTCCGGCTGTTTCTCTTTCCTATGCTGAAATTGAGAATTGTTAACTTTCATAATTACTGCAGGTTGCTTACCATCCAATTTCTCTTTTCGTCTTTCAGCTTCTGCAAGAATTTTTCTCTTAATTTGTGAGCACTTGAATTCATCTTCCGGTACATTACATAATGCTGACACCACCGTATCCCATTCCTCTGGTAGTCCACACAGGATTGTCATTGCTAGGTCTCCATCCTCTATGTGGTTGTCTACGCTGGTCAGTTCTGCTACTGTTTGATTTATCTGTCCTAAATATGCTTCCACTGACTCGTGGTCATTTAACTTTATTGAATATAGCTTGCGGCGCAATTGTACTATGCGGTATTTGCTGTCACGTGGAGCATACAATCTTTCAAGCTCTTTCCACACTTCTCTAGGAGACGTTAAATGTCTTACATGCATCTGCTGCTCGTCGCAAATTGCGAGCACAATCTTTGCAAGAGCCTTTCCTTGTCGAGACATATATTTTGCCTTTTCATCGATATTTTCTGGTTCGGCTTCACCGGGTTCTATCACCGTGAATAAATCGCAATCCAACAATATCATCCTCATTTGGTAGCTCCATGAGGCGTAATTCGTACCATTTAACTTGCTTATGGTATAGGTTTTACTTTCAGTGGCCATCTCAGCAACACGTGGTCGTATGCACTTTTAGGTTATATTCATTCGCACGTGGCGTTTATTTACACTGATTGTTTCTCACTATATACTTTACCCTTTCTTCTGCGTAGCCTGGGCCCATAACCATTTGTTGGTTAGTTTAAATGAATAAACGCAGCAAATTTAATAAAAGATGGAATATATATATTTATACGATTGAAAGTACATAGTGCGTCCTCATGGTACAAAAGGAATAACGGTTACCCGCCAAAAGAATATCTGTGTATCAGATGGTACCAACTTATAATAGAAAAGTATCTACAGGCTACACCGAGAGAAAACCTACAGTTATTAAATGTATATTACATATCTCATGTAGATATAGTAATAACGATCCTGTTATTATATGCACATTGATCTGTGGGAAGAGATTAATATATAACATTATATCCAATGTCGACATAGTGTAACGACCCAGAGTGAGTACGTCACTGCACCGACTTGTAGGGAGAGCGGTTCCCTTAGAAGGTGACTCGTATTCTGTGTTATAGGGATTATAGGTTCGTGTGGTTTGCGGTTAAGGAGTGAAATCCAAACACCAATGTGCTAGAAACTGAATGAAAATTTGTTTATTCAAGAATAAAAGGTAAGTGAATTGAAATATAATATAAAAGAAAATCGCTAGTATCACAATAAGTGCGGCAAGAAATTGGAATACAATAAGAAATTATAATTAGTTCGCCCTAGATTGGGAATACAATTAAAAATATGTAATTAGTAATTAATATATGTAAGTAGAAATTAATAATTGTAAAAATTGATAGCGCTAACGCGAATGTGGCGTGGTCTTTCTGTACAGTCAATACTCTGTCTGTTTTCAACAATGATTATGGAAACTAAATTCCATAGGTTTGTGCTAGACCGCTAAAATCCAGTTAACCTTTCCTATGGGTCGCAATCGGTTTCTGGTTATACCAGAGCTGTGTTAATTGCAGGCCGTTCAAGGAGCTCCGCTCCTCGCTAGCTCTTTACACTTAAACGTGTGCTTAGCGTAACACCTGGGTAACACGTTGCGAACCGCGGATAGGAGGTCCACTGATTTGCGGTACTGCACGCCACCAGTGGAAGAGTAGGAAATAGCTGTAGCTCGCGCTCTATCGCTACCTAAACAGTTCAGCGCAAGCTTTTCTCTACTGCTCAGAGTATTGTCTGCTTCAGGTCGAGGCCTGAGAAGATCTACCTTGAATCTGTGCGGAACGCCTCTATTTATACTCAGATTTTGCTGAGTCGGCACTTTTTTTCCGCATAGAGTTCTTGGGGTAGCTGGGTTTTTCCCATCACGTGGTAGTCCAGCATCCCCACTCTAGAATACTACCCCACTGTATGTTTACTGGGGTTGCGCTGGCGCGCGCGGTCAGACCTCGATAATTTATCGGTAAACTGTTTTACCGTCCGACTTATCGACTAAAGTTTTATCGATGAATTTAACAGACTCGGTTATCGACAAAATGAAAATGAAAACTATTTATTACAAAAATATTTATATACATTAAACTAAATATTAACAATAGAAACCAAATTAGACACTTTGTATGAAATATAATAAAGAAAAATGAAATAAAAAGGTATTGTGCTTCTTATTGGGTCGTTACAATAGTGTCAACGATGTTGTTATTATATGTACGTTGATCTGTGGAAAGGGATCAGTATACTACATTATATCTAATGAAGATATAGTAACAATGAAATTGTTATTAAATGTATATTACATATCTAATGTAGATATAGTAATAACGGTACTGTTATTATATGTACATTGATCTGTGGGAAGGGACCAGTATATTACATTGTATCTAATGTAGATATAGCAATAATGATATTATTATCAAATGTACATTGATCTGTGGGAAAGGATCGGTATATTACGTTATAGCTAATGTAAATATAGTAATAATGGTATTGTTATCAAATGTACATTGGTCTGTGGGATTAAATCAGTATATTAAATTACATCTGATGTAGATATAGCAATAGCGATACTGTTATCATATGTACATTGATCTGTTGGAAGGGATCAGTATATTACATTATATCTAATGTAGACATAGTAATAGCGATACTGTTATTATCTGTACATTGATCTGTGGCAAGGAATCAGTATATTACATTAGATCCAATGTAGATATAGTAATAATGACATTGTTATTAAATGTACATAGTTCTGTGGGATTAAATCAATATATTAAATTACATATGATGTAGGTATAGTAATAATGATACTGTTATTAAATGTATATTACATATCTCATGTAGATATAGTAATAACGATACTGTTATTATATGCACATTGATCTGTGGGAAGGGATTAATATATAACATTATATCCAATGTCGACATAGTGTCAACGATGTTGTTATTATATGTACGTTGATCTGTGGAAAGGGATCAGTATACTACATTATATCTAATGAAGATATAGTAACAATGAAATTGTTATTAAATGTATATTACATATCTAATGTAGATATAGTAATAACGGTACTGTTATTATATGTACATTGATCTGTGGGAAGGGACCAGTATATTACATTGTATCTAATGTAGATATAGTAATAATGATATTATTATCAAATGTACATTGATCTGTGGGAAAGGATCGGTATATTACGTTATAGCTAATGTAAATATAGTAATAATGGTATTGTTATCAAATGTACATTGGTCTGTGGGATTAAATCAGTATATTAAATTACATCTGATGTAGATATAGCAATAGCGATACTGTTATCATATGTACATTGATCTGTTGGAAGGGATCAGTATATTACATTATATCTAATGTAGACATAGTAATAGCGATACTGTTATTATCTGTACATTGATCTGTGGCAAGGAATCAGTATATTACATTAGATCCAATGTAGATATAGTAATAATGACATTGTTATTAAATGTACATTGGTCTGTGGGATTAAATCAGTATATTAAATTACATCTGATGTAGACATAGTAATAATGATATTGTTATTAAATGTATATTACATATCTAATGTAGATATAGTAATAACGATACTGTTATTATATGTACATTGATCTGTGGTTGGGAATTGTATATTACATATCTAATGTAGAGATAGTAATAACGATACTGTTATTCTATGTACATTGATCTGTGGGAAGGGACTAGTATATTACACTATATCCAATGTAGATATGGTATCAACGAGGTTGTTATGAAATGTACATTGGTCTGTGGGATTAAATCAGTATATTAAATTACATCTGATATAGATATAGTAATAGCGATACTGTTATCATACGTACATTGATCTGTTGGAAGGGATCAGTATATTACATTATAGCTAATGTAGACATAGGAATAGCGATACTGTCATTATCTGTACATTGATCTGTGGCAAGGAATCAGTATATTACATTAGATCCAATGTAGATATAGTAATAATGACATTGTTATTAAATGTACATAGTTCTGTGGGATTAAATCAGTATATTAAATTACATATGATGTAGGTATAGTAATAATGATATTGTTATTAAATGTATATTACATATCTCATGTAGATATAGTAATAACGATACTGTTATTATATGCACATTGATCTGTGGGAAGGGATTAATATATAACATTATATCCAATGTCGACATAGTGTCAACGATGTTGTTATTATATGTACGTTGATTTGTGGAAAGGGATCAGTATACTACATTATATCTAATGAAGATATAGTAACAGTGAAATTGTTATTAAATGTATATTACATATCTAATGTAGATATAGTAATAACGGTACTGTTATTATATGTACATTGATCTGTGGGAAGGGACCAGTATATTACATTGTATCTAATGTAGATATAGCAATAATGATATTATTATCAAATGTACATTGATCTGTGGGAAAGGATCGGTATATTACGTTATAGCTAATGTAAATATAGTAATAATGGTATTGTTATCAAATGTACATTGGTCTGTGGGATTAAATCAGTATATTAAATTACATCTGATGTAGATATAGCAATAGCGATACTGTTATCATATGTACATTGATCTGTTGGAAGGGATCAGTATATTACATTATATCTAATGTAGACATAGTAATAGCGATACTGTTATTATCTGTACATTGATCTGTGGCAAGGAATCAGTATATTACATTAGATCCAATGTAGATATAGTAATAATGATATTGTTATTAAATGTACACAGTTCTGTGGGATTAAATCAGTACATTAAATTACATATGATGTAGGTATAGTAATAATGATATTGTTTTTAAATGTATATTACATATCTCATGTAGATATAGTAATAACGATACAGTTATTATATGCACCTTGATCTGTGGGAAGGGATTAATATATAACATTATATCCAATGTCGACATAGTGTCAACGATGTTGTTATTATATGTACGTTGATCTGTGGAAAGGGATCAGTATACTACATTATATCTAATGAAGATATAGTAACAATGATATTGTTATTAAATGTATATTACATATCTAATGTAGATGTAGTAATAACGGTACTGTTATTATATGTACATTGATCTGTGGGAAGGGACCAGTATATTACATTGTATCTAATGTAGATAGAGTAATAATGATACTGTTATTAAATGAACATTGGTCTGTGGGTATAAATCATTATATTACATTATATCTAATGCAGATATAGTAATAACGGTACTGTCATTGTTTGGGCATTGATCTGTGGGAAGGGATCAGTATATTACACTATATCTAATGGAAATATAGTAGTAATGATATTTTTATTAAATGTGCATTGGTCTGTGGGAAGGAATCAGTATATTATATTATATCCAATGTAAATATAGTAATAAGGTTACTGTTATTATATGTACAATGATCTGTGTGAAGGGATCAGTATATTACATTATATCTAATGTAGATATAGTAATAACGATACTGTTTTTATTTCTACATTGATCTGTGGGAAGGGATTTGTATATTACTGTTTGAGAATCCGCTCAGCCATGATGGCGCTCACGGTCGATCGATTTATCGATCTGGAGTCGCCCATCTAGGTAACGCGTGATCAGGGGTCTTTTCGCCGGCTCACGAAAAACGACGCCATTATCGATCATTGAATCTCACTGATCACCACGTGCGTCTCACAAAAAGTGCTCAAGCGCAATTCACCGCAGCTCAACTCGACAAATCGTTCGCTCACGATCCCTCGCAACAGTGCAAGCGACAAGGATCACCACGTATCGTTCTTTTACAAATAATTTACCGTGCACGTGAGTCGCCAACCACGTGTCAACTCCGCACACGCTCACGGGCAGCATCACCATAGCGGGCCGAATTAATAAAATTAGCGGGGGTTATTGTTCATGACTGCGTATCAGATCAAGAGTTAATTCAAGGATCACGGTAACAGATCGACAATCAAACTTTTGTCTTTCTGTGTTCAGCAATCAATTGTCAGTTCAGCGTGTTCACATCTCATTTATAAGATGACTCAAATAAATCAATTTGTGAAACCGACCCAGCAAGTGTTAAATCATTTCCCAGCGCAATCCTTTCTGGATCAACACCAATCCCGAACAATATTCTATGACATTTATTGATCAGATGCGTACTTCTCGAGATATATCGAGCACTTTAAAAGTTCAGAAGCCGTACCAACATTATAAGGATGAATAAGCACTGTGGCCCCTTTCTTTGAGGTAACTCTGCACTATTCTAAGCTGTATTCACTATTCCGAGCTGTAAATGCCACTTCCACCGCAGCTGTGCAGAAGAAGAACAAGATGAAGAAGAAATATCTCGTGAATATGTGCGTGACGCCCCTTTCCTTGAGGTAAATCTGCAAATATCTCTGAAACGATGCGAGCTATGGCAAAATGTAAAGAGACCTTTTTTGTAGGAAATTTAATTTCCTACTATTGATGTTCTATGAAATTTTTGGATCAGATGCGTAGTATTCGAGATATATCGAGATATTTAAAAGTTCCGAAGCCGCACCAACATTATAAGGATGAAGAAAAACTGTGGCCCCTTTCTTTGAGGTAACTCTGCACTATTCTAAGCTGTATTCACTATTCTGAGCTGTAAATGCCACATCTAGCGCAGCTGTGCAGAAGAAGAACAAGAAGAAGAAGAAATATCTCAGAATATGTGCGTGACGCCCCTTTCCTTGAGGTAAATCTGCAAATATCACGGAAACGGTGCGAGCTATGGCAAAATGTTAAGAGAACTGCATTGTAGGAAATTAAATTTCCTACTATTTATCTTCTATGACATTTTTTGAACAGATGCGTAGTTTTCGAGATATATCGAGTGCATTTGATAAGAATATCATTATTACTATATCTACATTGGATATAATGTAATATACTAATCCCTTCCCACAGATCAATATACATATGATAACAGTATCGTTATTACTATATCTACATTGGATATGTAATATACAATTAATAACAATATCATTAGTACTATATCTACATCAGATGTAATTTAATATACTGATTAAATCCCACAGACCAATGTACATGTAATAACACTATCGTTATTACTATGTCTACATTCGATATGTAATATACATTTAATAACAATACCATTATTACTATATCTTCATGAGACATAATGTTATATAGTGATCCCTTCCCACAGATCAATGTACATATAATAACAGTATCGTTATTACTATATCTACATTAGATACGTAATAAAGATTTAATAACAATATCATTATTACTATATCTACAGTAGATATAATGTAATATACTGAACCCTTCCCACAGATCAATGTACATATAACAACAGTATTGTTATTACTACATCTACATTAGATATGTGATATAGATTTAACAACAATATCATAATTAGTATATGTATATTAGATATAATGTAATATACTGAACCCTTCCCACAGACCAATGTACATTTAAATAACAATATCATTATTACTATATCTACATTGTATCTAATGTAATATACTGGTTCCTTCCCACAGATCAATGTACATTTAATAACAACATCGTTGATACTATACCTACATTGGACATAATGTAATATACTAATCCCTTCCCACAGATCAATGTATATACAATAACAGTATAGTCATTACTACATTTACATTAGATATGAAATATACATTTAGTTACAATATCATTATTACTATATCTACATTGGATCTAAGGTAATGTACATTTTTTTTTTTGGTTAGACAGCGAGAAAATACATGTACGTACGCGAGGGACCCGTCGGGATAGGAGGGGGTCTCGGGCAGTGTGGGACTCGAAGGTACATACCAACCCAAGTTTCCCTGAGTTGGATCGGTACAGTACCCTGATACCCAGTAAAAACTCGCTCCGCATCGGTCACAGACACCTCCGGCAACCCCAGAGGGCTTTAATGGAGTTCCTCTGTGTAGCCACGATGTTGTTTACACATCAACCGACTCGGATGACCTAAAGGCGTTCAGTCGTCCAAGAACGTCGCGGGTAAACCCCAGCGCACCTTCGCTTATGGCGCAGTCTAGTTTATCACCGACGGTGATTTCGTTTTGCCACAAAAGTAATAGCGTGCGTTGGTGGATACTCTACAGCCGTTGTGCGTACACACCGCCGGAACTGTGCATTATCCTTGAAGAGTCATTTTTTCCCTACCCGTATGTTTCCCAGGAGATGAGTGGAATGAGCTGAGCCGCTTGGTCACCAGAGGCCGCAACACACATTTGGGCGAGCTAGGCCTCTCGGTGGGCGGATTTCAGCCTAGGAGAGGTCGCGAGAAAGGAGGAGTGCTCGCATGATTGCGAGGGACGGGAGAGCCCGAGCCGCCTGGACACCAGAGACCGCTTCACACATTTGGGTGAGCTAAGCCTCTCGATGAGCGAATTTCGGGCCTGGTATAGGTCGAGCGAACGGAGGAGTACACGCATGATAACGAGCGAAAGGAAGGTTTGGGTTGTCTGGACACCAGTGACCGCTACGCACATTTGGGCGAGCTAAGCCTCTTGTTGGGCAAATACCAGGCATAGGAGAGGACGCGGAAGAGCATTACCAGCGCATAGCAACCCTCATAAAAACGCGTACCGAACCGACCTGGATCGCCTGGTCATCTGCAGCCGCAACACAGTTTGGGTCGATGAGCGAATTCCAGGTTAGGGATAGTCCGCGTAGGGTAACCCGTATTCGGAGGAAGCTCGTATGAGCTCGCGTCAGGTAAGGCCGGATCGCCTGGACATCAGAGGCAGCAGAACCGGGTTGAGTGGGCTATCCTCTCGATGGGCGAAATCCGGTTTTAGGAATGGAAGCGTAAGGTATCGCGTGGTCGAGGGAGTGCCGGTGCGCGAGGGTTGGTCCGGGACGCCTGGACTCCCGGCGAGCGAGTTCCAGATTAAGGAGAGGGTATGAAGCATAACGCGTAGTCGAGGAAGTGCTCGTGCTAGCCCGCGAATGGGGTATGCTCGGGTCGCCTGGACACCATCGACCGCAATACACATTTCGGTGAGCTAAATCTCTCGATGAGCGAATTCCGGGCGTGGGAGAGAACGCGAGAAAATGTTCGAACGGAGGAATGCTCGTGCGAGCGCACGCGGTAGCGCTCGGTTCGCTCGTATCGTTTGTCGTATGTATTCATCCATCCATTCGGTTCATTCAATTCTATACTTCTAACTTCCACAATACGTGACCTATTCAATTCTATACTACACGTGTGTAAGGGCACCGTAAGCGGAACACCACGTACAGTGCGTATGCAATCGGAGAACCTAAGAGGTAGGGTAGGTAGGGTCATGGTTCGCCGAGAGTCGGCCAGCGAGAGGAAGGATCAGGCCGACCGGTCTCGATCCACTGCCCGGCAGGTACAGCGAGAGGGACAGGTCGAGCTCGAGATGCTGCGGAGAGCGAGAGCAGGGGAGGGGATCAGAAGAAGAAGCCGCGAATCAGAATTCGGAAGGGAGCCGAGATGCGAGCATAATGCGCCTGAGATTCAAGATCGCCGATTGGAAATTGTGCGGCGCGAAAATGTAGTTGAATTAAATTGATGAAATGTAATTTTACGAGAAAATGTATTAAAGTTCAAAATTTATCAAAATTTTGAAATTAACAGGAAACGAGAATTGGTGGTTCGAAGCTGAAGAATTGGATCGATATTAAAATTAAGGATTAAGAAGAGCTCAAAAGTTGAAATTCAGCTTATCATGAAGATTAAGATTAGAGGTAATTAAATATAATTTTAACGAAAGTAAATTAGTGCTAATAATTTTCAAGATTTTAGAGTTATCAGGAACCTAAAGTAGGTATTCCGAAGATGAAGCATGTATTAAAATCGGATTTTCAGAATTTGGATTTTAGATTAGGGGTGAGAGCTAGAGGTTTTAAGCGCCTCATCGGGCGGGTGAGAGGTGCGTACAAACGGGCGGTGAACGGATTACGTCACCCGCTCGCAGGTAGCGGCTGTAACTGGGTCAATGAGTCAGCCGTCGGTCGGCGTCTGAAGGGGTGAGGGCGAACCGCGTCCGTGTACGACGGGCTAGATCTTGCCGATCTGAGGGGGTTTCGCGCGCGATTCCTTTTAGTCGCCTTTTACGACAAGCCAAGGAGGCTGAAGGTTGGAGACGTACGCGGGGCGCGGGGCATGATGGTGCGTGATGGATGCCGGAGTGCGCCGTGCGGCGCGTGCTATGCGATTAGTAGCAGGCAGAAATGGAGAGGGGGAGGAAGAAGAGAGTGCAGAGTGCAGATGAGTGTAGTGCAAACGCAGGCTCCGGATTGGTTATGCCGCGCGAAAAATCAAAAGGAGAGAAAAGAGAAGAATGGGAGCAGCAGGAATAAAACCTAAACACATAAAGGATAAAAGGATGTAAAAGGATAGGTCAGATGAAACCGGGTATCCACAAGTAAAACAGGCAAGTCAAGAGCATTTGCTTGAGATTTCATGTCAATATATTTGGGCGCTCGTATTCATAGGCAGGCCGTGCATGTAGGAGGAGCATGTGCGTGTTCTTCTAGCAATAGCAGAATGTAAAATATAAATATAAGATATACAGGGTGGCCCACATAACTCTTAACAGCTCAATATCTCGAAAACTGTGACATCGATTTTAAAGTTCTTAGGCTTAAATTGCATGGAAATGTACGGCCTTTCTAACTACATAAACATGAAGTGGGACCCCCTTCTTTTTTAATGGGGGGGCGGGGGTACCTTTATAATTTTAAATGGAACCCCTTATAAAAGGTTACATATTTAGATTCTACAGGAAAAAACAAGTAAATGTTGTCTGAAACATTTTTTTATCAGCTATTTCCATGATAAGATTATAACAGTTTAAAGTTTCGACTTGTAGGTACCTACTTGAAGCGCTCTGAAATAGCATTATTGAATTGCGTCTGTGAAATTAGCACCTCATTTTCAAAAAACAAAACTTTTAGCAACAGTTCTATTTGCACCCGCAATAATTCTATAGTTCCTGATAGGTTTCAGAAATAGTTCCGGCGAAATACCTGAAAAAATGGCATTTTGAAAATATGAGGTGCCAACTTCGCATGGCACCGCATCATGCGAAAAATGTTATTTAAATCATCGTACTGACGATGAGAACGTTTTCATGGATAACTGAGTCAAATTCAAGAGTTGTACCTACAAGGAAGTACCTACAAGTCGAAATTTCAAACTGTTATAATCTCATCATGGAAATATCTGACCAAAAAATGTTTCAGACAAAATATACTTGTTTTTTCCTGTAGCATCTAAATATGTAACGTTTTATAGGGGGTTCCATTTAAAATTATAAAGGTACCTCCGCCCCCCAATAAAGAAAAAGGGTGGTCCACTTCATGGTTATGTAGTTAGAAAGGCCCTTCAGATCCATGCAGTTTGAGACCAAGAACTTTAAAATCGATGTCCTAGTTTTCGAGATATTGAGCTATTAAGAGTTATGTGGGCCACCCTGTATATACTTCAGAACGTACAGCATATACAATACACAATATAAAAAATAGACAATAGACATGGTATAAATGAAAACAAGCACACAGAGTAGTGTATAATGCAGAATGTTAAAGGTGATATGCGGTGGAATAAGAGATATACGAGTAGATAAGCATAATGAAAAATAGATGTATAAAATATAATGTAATATAATATACAATATAATATATGGAAATTATGGACGATAGAATATAAAACATAAAATATATATAAGATATAAAATATAAAATATAAAGAACACAGAGCACAAATCACAGATGACAGATCACAGATCACAGATATTATATGTGTGGTTGCACACATGCGCGTGGCCGTGTGAGACCGTGCGAGATCCAGATCTAGATCTATGCATGAGCTAGTATCCATTGCCTTGCTTCTTAACTATTGCTGGGCACCATCCGATCTGTAGGCTGTCTAAGGCTAACAAGTAAACCTACGGAAGTGTCAGACTCCGATTTTTCTGAAATTTGGATATGTTATAATACATGAAAAGCTAAGAGACACGTATTTTGTTATCGGCGGAAAAACACATTTAGGGGGTGAAACGACCCTTCGAAAATGGGGGGTAAAATAGAAAAATTGCGATATCTTTGAGACCAGTGAAGCGATTGTGATGATTTTTGGTATGAAAGTATCTTTCGATAGAAGACGAAAATCGGCCTAGGTGTGTTGGAAGAGGAGTGAAAATTAGGGGGTGAACTACCCCTAAACTGACCAATTTCTTGCTGGAAAAAATCAATTTTGATCTGATCGAAGTAAAATCTGTTAAAACTTCAAGAGGAAAGCTAATTATGGAACACATATTTCTTTTTTTTTTTATATAAATATTTGGGGGGTAAACAACTCCTAAATTGCCGCGCTCGTATGGCATTGCGCATGAAACACCTTGTGAAACTATATTTTTTAACTGAATTCGAATCTGAAATCAGATTTTCAAAATTCAATATGGCGGATCCAACATGGTGAACGAAAACTCGAAAAATTATTTGAATAAACAGTAACTCGACATGGGACTTTCAAAATACAATGAGATCAACTTTTGACATTTATTGTTAGTTATGTGAAGTGAATTAAATATGTTACAAATATTAATTGCTTATAACAAAATTGTTTAAACAATGTAGTTAAACAATCAGCCATATTGAATTTTGAAAATCTGATTTCAGATTCGAATTCAGCGATTTAAAACACCGATATATTAAAAAGATCGAACAGTTAAAAAATATAGTTTCACAAGATGTTTCATGCGCAATGCCAAACGAGCGCGGCAATTTAGGAGTTGTTTACCCCCCAAATATTTATATAAAAAAAAAAAGAAATATGTGTTCCATAATTAGCTTTCCTCTTGAAGTTTTAACAGATTTTACTTCGATCAGATCAAAATTGATTTTTTCCAGCAAGAAATTGGTCAGTTTAGGGGTAGTTCACCCCCTAATTTTCACTCCTCTTCCAACACACCTAGGCCGATTTTCGTCTTCTATCGAAAGATACTTTCATACCAAAAATCATCACAATCGCTTCACTGGTCTCAAAGATATCGCAATTTTTCTATTTTACCCCCCATTTTCGAAGGGTCGTTTCACCCCCTAAATGTGTTTTTCCGCCGATAACAAAATACGTGTCTCTTAGCTTTTCATGTATTATAACATATCCAAATTTCAGAAAAATCGGAGTCTGACACTTCCGTAGGTTTACTTGTAAGATTTGGTCAGCTAGCCGCAGCCTACAGTCAATTAGAACGTGCCTTCCATTGGCTCTATCGGATGGCCCTTCGATGACCCGCAGATCTCTCGGTGGCGCGCCAATAGCCTCTCCGATGGCCTTTTGAATCTCAGGGCCGTCTGCCGCGGGATCAATGTTGAAAAGGACGACTTGTTTGTTTCGACGCTGGAAGTAAGCTTCCCATCCGCGTACCATCCTGTGTCGAAAGACCCTGATGAAATCTTCAGCCGCTTCATCGCCGTCCGGCCCGAAGTTGATGCAGAAGGTGCATCCTGGACCCTTCCTGATCCCATGAATTTTCCAGCGTTGTGTCCGGAGCCGGCACCTAACAGTGCCAACCATTTCTCTGTATCCAAGTAGTTTGCGGGATCTGACGACTACCACAGTGGAGTCCCGTTTCATAGCCCCTGGGTGCTTCCTTACGGCTGCAGGAACACCGGAAGGAACGCCAGCACCCGGAGCCGCCGGACTTGGTTCAGCTGGCAGAGGAGAGGAGGCGTCGAGCGAAACTGCCACGCTTCTGTTTCCTATCGCGCTGTTGCCATTTCCCGAGGCCTGCGCTTCCCTGGGGGTGGGAGAAAGAGATGCGGTTGCTGCGTTGGTGGTCTTCTTTGACGGCCGCGGAGACAGCCAGATCTGCTGTACAGAGGCCGTAGGGGACGCCGAGGAGGTAGAGGTGGATGCAGGTGCATGAGCGTTTTCTCCAGGTTTGCCGGGTCCCAGACGGCACTTTTGCTTCCTAGCTATGCTGTCCTGCTTAGCTGGATTCGTTAAGCTGGGAGTTTCGGAGGTTTGGGGGGTTGAGAGGGTTTTATTGCAAACGCGTGCGTCGGAGATGCCTATTTCTACTGGACTTGCATCTGGTTTCAGCAGTTCGGGTCGTGCAGGGGAGGATGCAGCAGCCGAATTTACCGATGAAGCAAAAATGCAAGACAAGGAGGAGCAGGAGAGAGGCGAAAAGTCAAGTAGCTTGAAGGTGGGAATTGTGCCCTGGACACCTTCTCGACAGGGCATGCTACCGGATCGATTGGAGCTGCCGGGGTCGACATCGCCGTTGTTGTTGCTACTGTCCGTGCCTGAGGGTCTTCTGCTCCGTTTACCATCATTCGAGCTGTACGAGAGGCTCGATAGGGTGCTGCCAGCATTACTGAGGGACAGCCCTGCTGATATCGGCGACGATGCGTATGATGAGCACGGAGATGGTGAAGGCGAGGCCGCTGCAGCAGATGAATACGGGGATTGCGTGCCCAAGCGCCGATGCAGGGCAGCCTGCGAATAGGGTGAAAGTAGCGATGGTGACACGGGCGGCGAGGCACAGTCAGAGTCAGTGAATGAAGAGGAGGGAAACGCGAGGGTGTACGTGCAGTGCTTACCAGCTGAGCTGATTTCCTGACGCAAGCAGGGGGATACGACGCTCCAGGGTTTGCAATCAAGCTTGGTAAGCACCATCCGAGGCGAAAGCAGGAGCGCGGCGTGTCGCAAGTCGTTGCGTCCGCTTGCTGGGGTTGCGGGTGCGGCAACAGGTGCCGGCGGGAAGCTTGCAACGGGTGTGAGCGAACCCTCGTCGCCAAGCAGCTTGCCTAGGTCCAGGCAGACCTGCTCAGCATCGAAGCGTTCCCATTGTAGGCTCGTACTGTTCGTACGCGAGAGGGGGAACAGAAGGCAAAAGTATAGCGAAGTAAAGGGGAGAGCGTGGAGACGTGACCGGGAGCCGACAAACGAAATGGGGAAGGGGAGGGGGGGGGAGAGAAAAGGAGAACAGGAGAACAGAGCAACAATGCGAACGGGCGAGCCACGGCCCACGCGGGTGCATGAGAGAGCAAGCAGAATATGTGTCGATGAGCAGGTGCGTTTAAAGGGTTAAAGAGCTCCCTGCGGAGTCACGAACTTTAATGGATGACCACGTGGCAAGTAAGTAAGCACAGTGGTGAAGTGTAATGCAAATGTTGCAGAGATTATACCTCCTTCCAGCCCCTTACGTCCGCGTCGGCATAATCCAAGGCACAGGGTGGAGAGGGCGACCCGTGCGCAAACGCACATGCGCCTGAATGGTCTCGTCCGGTACACCATTCAAGCAGAGACGTGGTAAAATAAAGAAACGAAGATACACAGAAGTGGTTATGCAAGGCCAGAGAAATCGGATTGATTAGGGAGAATGAGGTGCTAATTTAGGCGCTATGATTAAAGTTTAAGGAGCGGTGGGAAAAGTAAATAGTAATAGTGGTGTTTAGATAAGCGGGAGCACCGAATAGAAGGTAGAAAGTAGGTTGCGTGTGGAGAGAGAGTGCTTGGAGGAAGACTGAGAGTGGATGCAGAACTCTGTGTGTAGGTCCACATGTGTGTGAAAAATCCTGAATTAAATTCCTCCGCATCCAGTACACACACGTCCAAGAGGAGAGAGGTGGCAAAAGGTTCGAAAACATGCGTGATGACAGTCGCGAATTCAAGTGTTAGTTTGATCAGGCAGGCGAACCACAGAATCGCAGAAATATAAATGGAGCATAAGTGTATTTGAGGCTACACTCATTGTCAGTCACATAGAAGTTTTATGCAGTTGCTTGCAGATATCTGGCAACCAGTCCGATGCTTGGTGTGCAAGCAGCCGCTTCTGGCAGCCATTGCCGATTTGTGGCTAACGAGCAACGAGCTAAGTTTGCCCTGGATTACGCTTGATTAGCCAATCAACCAGTTGATTAAATAATCGATCATCCAATCGACACCATCCGAGACTGAGATTGAAACACGCCTCGAGGCTGAATTTAAAATTAATTTCCTACTTCCGACTTACCCTTCCTTCAGTTCTCTACGTGATAGTGGCGTACCATTGTAACAGCAGTGAACAACTTGCCATATCCAATAACCTTAGAGCTTCATATCACAGTTCTCATCTCGTAGGTCAGGCTGAGGAGATGTCATATTTGATTCGATGAGGCACATCAGGATTGATCAGTCGCCAAGATAGGGAGGCTGCATCAACAGTGGCCGTAGCACTCGAGATCCTCGATAAATGTACACTGATGGAGGTCGGGCGATCGGGCGATCCAGGCACATGACGCAAGACGTCCCCGGAGCAGACCCAGGGTCATGCAGGATGACAAGGATCCAGAACCAGGCTGTCAGAAGAGCAATACTCGCAGCCACGGAATAAAGCCATCAAGCACGCTTGCGGTCATGAACATCAGCGTAGCGAGATCGGGGCACTGGTACACTTGCATTGCACTTATAGAAACGCACAAATTACGGGGAGACACAAAGGGATCGCGTACGCGTGCACCAATGTAGAAAACCTAACAGTTAGTAACCACATATAATCGTGAGGCGCCGCGAAACACGGCAAGGGCTGTAGAGGTCACGAAATTGCAAGAATCACTGACGTCGCAAAACCGGAGAAAAACCGGAGAAGCCAGAGGAACACCGAGAAAACAAGGAACGATTCAGCCCTGCAAGGCCAGATGCCTGGCAGGCGACAGGACGCCCGGACGGCACGTCCGACCGGCTCGGCAGTCCGCACGAGACGCCATAAAGTAATATACTGATTCCTTCCAACATATTAATGTACATTTGATAACGATATCATATTTTATATATCTACATTAGATATGTAATAAACATTTAATAACAATATCATTATTACTGTATCTACATTAGATATGTAATTTAATATACTGATTAAATCCCACAGACCAATATACATTTAATACAAATGTGATAATTACTATATCTATTATACATTGGATCTGATGTAATATACTGATTCCTTCACACAGATCAATGTACATTTGATAACAATATCATTATTACTATATCTACATTAGATATAATGTAATATACTGATCCCATCCCACAGATCAATGCACAGGTTGTAACATTATCGTCATTACTATATCTACATTAGACATGTAATAAACATTTAATAACAATATCATTATTACTATATCTACATTAGATCTATTGTAATATACTGATTCCTTCCCACAGATCAATGTACATTTAATAACAATATCGTTGATATTATATCTACATTGGGTATAACGTAATATACTTATCCCTTCCCACAGATCAATGTACATATAATAACAGTATCGTTATTACTATATCTGCATTAGATATAATGTAATATACTGATTTATTCCCACAGATCAATGGACATTTGATAACAATCTCATTATTACTATATCTACATTAGATATAATGTAATATACTGATCCCTTCCCACACATCAACGTACATATAATAACAGTATCGTTATTACTACATCTACATTAGATATGTAACATAGATTTAATAACAATATCATTATTACTATATCTACATTAGACATAATGTAATATACTTATCCCTTCCCACAGATCAATGTACATATAATAACAGTATCGTTATTATTATATCTACATTAGATATAATGTAATATACTAATACCTTCCCACAGATCAATGGACATATAATAACAGTATCGTTATTACTATATCTACATTTGATATGTAATTTACATTGAATAACAATATCAGTATTACTATATCTACATCAAATGTAATTTAATATACTGCTTTAATCCCACAGACCAATGTACATTTAATAACAATATCATTATTACTATTGTCACGTCTGGAAAATTTTACAAATTTGTCCGCCTCACGTTCCCTTATCAAGCCTTCGGGTTATAAGACTCTCCTCATGTAAGGTACGTGGGGAGGGCGAAATACTACTTCACCTTTCTCAATTTTCTCCTCGACTCTGTGTTTTCTCATGAAGCCTTCGGGTTATAAGAGACTTCTTCATGTGGGAAATGCACAGGGAAGGGTTTGGGTTTATAATTGTTCTATTTTGTCGTTTCTATCTTTTATTCTCTTTACATTTCTTAATTCTTTTCTTTAATTATTACCCCTCCTTGAAACTATCGTCGTGCTCAACTGCGTAGTAACAGATTTCGAACTAGACAAAAACTCGGGTTCGACCGAGGAGAGGTATCATAAACAGCGTTCGCTGCGCAGTTAGCCAGTGCTTCGCATTATAGGGGTCTCCACAGGTTAACTGCGCAAAAACGTAAAGATTAATTTAACTCTTGATTTTCAACTGATACCCTTCTCTTTTGCATGCGTGGACACCAGTCGGTCCCTAAACTGATCGTATGCGTGAAATGAGTGCTGGAATGGAAACGCGGATTGATCTATCTATTTGAACATTTGGTTGAAAGAATAAATGAGGAATGAGAACCCTCGCAAGCAAGCGTTAGCAAGCGTTCGAAGACTGTTTAGGGGCGAAGGGTCGAACGGGGCAATAAAAGTCTTTGTATCGAATTCCGAGAATTTGCCTGAAACCAAGACCCAACGGTAATTTTCAAATAGTAAGAACGTTCTCGAACTAACTACGCTGCTAATGTAATAGCGAATATTCGACTTAATAATCAAAGATGATGAATATATTGAATAATTGAAAATTTCATACAAACACCGAATGCTTCATAACGTGCGTACCAGCGAAATTCGCGTTGCGACTTACGAACAAATAATTACGAATTACGTCAATTATTTACGCCAATTGCTAGTCAGAAGTCTCATAATCACCGATCAGTTAATTATATACATAGTAAAACGACGGATATAATTCATGTTCATAAGTATTTGCATTTTTATTGTTTTGCAATTCTGATTTAACATTAGTTCCGATTCAAATATTTGCTGATATTCGTCTATATCTGATATTGAAACTGTAAGCGAAAACGGAATATTCCAGAAAAATTGTACGGCGTAGAAACACCGAAAAGCCGTTAGACAGAGACGGAACACCAAGAGAGAGAAAGAACATAGTCTAGAGGAATTTAGCTAGCACGCGTCTTCAACCAATAGCGACGCGCGCGACGCTGTCGTCACGCGCTATGATTTGTTGGAATGTCCCCACGCAGGACATCGTCCTCGCAACGGGCCCTTCCGGCCAGGATCGCGATCGATTCTCTTCACTCTTCGTCGAGCAATCGTGTAAGTACGTGACGGGAGCCCGTGCGTCTAGAGATAGATTTGTCGAAGTACTTTGTGTAAATTAGCTGCGCGGCAAGTCCTAGCCGTTAGGCAGAGTGTCGTGAGGGTGAATTTCGCGAATACGCGGCAAAGACTCAGTGATGCGCACGTAAAGCATTTTTCATACTATTAAACCTCTATCTTTTCTCTTTTTTTTTAATCCGTTTGACCGCGTACTTTTCCGTATTAAATTCATTCGCGTATAATAATGATATTTCTTCAAAAATCGTAATCGTCTCGGGTTTTGTCTATCGTCTTGTTTAATTTTTCATTCGCAATCAAGGGCAATCGGGTGCGCGACAAGTGCGTGTGCTACAAGAATTCTATCTTCTCTCTTGGTGTTCCAGATCTTCAAACAGCGATTTTTCAACGAACACCCAGCGATTCACAAACGACTTATTGTCATATATTATTTCCTACATTTTCACGGTAGGCCTGTTTATTACTGATTTGTCGAGCACGGCATTATAATTGATATTTCAACAAGGCAAAACGGGCGATCTATTAAGCCTACGGGTTATAAGAGTCTCTTCATTTTAGATCGTCTCGTTTCTCATACTCAGGTACCGACTAATATATATATTTTCCGCATTTTTCCAAATCGCGATTTTTCTGAAACGATTGTCTCGACTACGAAGTATAATCGAGGGACGACTTGCAAAGCCCTCGGGTTATAAGAGTCTCTTCATTCAAGTCGTACCCTCGCGGATTGAATCCGTTATTTTTCCAATTTCTGATTGTCGAGATAGTCGTTTGGTAATAAAATATACTTGCGCATATAAATTATATTAATCGATCTCAATTCGAATCAAAGGCTATTTATATATATTTTACACGATTCTCAGTCAAACTATAGTCATTATTATAAAATAGGTTAAGCATCTTTACTCTTGTAAATTATAATTGTTATATTCAAATTCAGATATCTACCAAATCACATTTATCAGTATCATTTCAGTAATCAGTTTTCTTTGTTGGCTGCAATAGTTTCTTTGAATTACATCTCATTTTTGCACACTAACCAGTTTATTTTATTTCTTTGAATTATAACGCCTTTTTCTTACATTTAATCCACGTATACCAACACAACGTTTCAAGGAGGGACCCGTACGGGACCTAGAACGCTGACGAACCCAACGGGAATAAATACCTAAATTTCCGTCTTTTAAAATTGTTCTGATTGTAGAGGACGTTAACGCGTCATACACGGTCAAAGCTGGTGGCAGCGAGACCTTTCTCATCGCACTAATCGATCAATTAAAACTTGACAACTGATTTCTTTGTAATCTTTTACGTTGCGCGCTCGCCTCGCGCCGCGCAACGTAACACTATATCTACATTGGATCTAATGTAATATACTGATTCCTTCCCACAGATCAATCTACAATACATTTGATAACAAGATCATTATTACTATATCTACATTAGATCTATTGTAATATATATTTAGCAACAATGTCATTCTTAATATATCTACATGAGATATAATGTAATATACATTTAATAACAGTGTCATTATTACTATGTCTACATGAGATATAATGTAATATACATTTAATAATAATATAGTTGCTGCTATATCTACCTCGCATACGCAGTATACATTTAATACGAATATGATTATTGGCATATCTACATTAGGTATGTAATATACATTTAATAAAAGTGTCATCATTACTATATCTACATGAGATATAATGTAATATTCATTAAATAACAATGTCATTGCTACTATATCTACATTAGACGCGTCCCCGGGTGGCGGATAGGGGAATGCTCGGCAGATATGCAGGGTAGTCGGGAAATAAAATACCGACCGCGGACCTAAATTGGAACTTGAAATCCAGACCGCGTCTGTTCCCGTATCGGGCGGCCTTCTGGTCGGCGTCTGATCCCCATGTTAGGGGCGGCCGTTTTACTTGTTGGGTCAGGAGGAGTAGCGGGTATGTTGACACTGCCCGAAAGGGATTTGCGGATGAATCGCGCCGCGCGCGCCTCCTGGTGGCTCCCGGCGTTAACGCGCCGCCCCCATGAGGATACCAGGGTGCAGATGTAGGTTGATGGTGCACGGTAGAGGGCGGATGTAACATTCCCGCCCCTATGCCACAAGCGGTCGCGGTCATGGGGGTAGCTGCGGCCGTGATCACCGCCTCACACCCGGAGGCAACCGCGTTCGGAGACGGCCTAGTATTCTGGAGTATCAACGCCGAATTAATGGAGAATTCTATTTCTAATAATACAACTCGTGTAGAAGGGAGGCAATTGCGTTCTCGCCCAAAGAAAGATCTCAATGAGATGTTGACGGTCGAGGAGCTAATAAGGGGTTTCGACGACGATACCCTTGCCAGCGAGGCGGCAGCATTTACGCCACGCCGCAGCCTAGCGCGGAGTCCTCCGCGAACCGGCGGAAGATCCTCGTCGGTTGCCGCTGAGGGCATCCCTGTCCAGACGCAGGAGAGTGCGACGGACATGGTGCAGGCCCAACAGCCTGATCCACAGCCTACTCCTCCCTCGGCAGAGGCACAGGCACTAGGGGCTATACTGCAACAACTCCGTAGTCGAGTCGCGGAGATGACCGCAGCCACCGCCAAGCACCGCAATGTTGCTGTGGCGATCAAAAACGGTCTGCCACGGCTGGTTGAGATTGCGGACGCCATCGAAGCGGCCCAGTCTGCACAGGCGACCCTAGAAGCGGGCTGCCGTAAATGGACGCGGGAGGAGACGACTAGACCCGCGTCCCGGTCATCCCCAACCGAGAAGAGGCTGAAGGATGGCGCGGAGAGGTGGAACGTGGTGGCTCAGAGGAAGCCGAAACCCACCGCTCCTCCAACGACCAACGCCTCTGCCGCGACAAAACAGTCGGCCTCTGCCTCCTCTGAGGCAGGGAAACGTAAGAAGAAGACGAGGCAGAAGCGGCGCGTAGCTGCACTGGCGGTAATGCCGGCTGAGGGCACCAGCTACGCCCATGTAGTGGCGAAACTGCGCGCCACGGTAAAACCGGAGGAAGCCGCGGTAGAAATTAAGGCCATCCAGCAGACTAGGAACAGCGAGGTGCTCCTCGAGCTCGGAGGGGCGGCAAAGCCCGAGCAGAAGGCCTCGTTCAGCGAGGCTTTGAAGGGTGCCCTGGGCAAGGCGGGATCCGTCCGGTGGATGGAGCCCAACGAAACAATCGAGCTGAGGGACCGCGACTGCCTCACTACAGCTGGTGAGGTGGAAGAGGCCCTCAGGGCGGAATTGGGCGACTCCGCCGTAGTCATGCGGGTCCACGTAACGAAGGAGAACGCTCGGGGCCAAAAGCTCGCGATAGTCGAGCTCGAGGAGCGGGCAGCGGCCAGACTCCTGGACTGCGGTCGTCTAAGGGTCGGCATGGTCATATCCCGACCCAGAAAGAGGACCACGGTCATGAGGTGCTTCAGGTGCCTGGGTTACGGGCACCTGGCACGTGGCTGTAGGGGCCCCGATCGGCAGAATGACTGCTACCGATGCGGGGATAAGGTGCATGCGGCCAATGGCTGTCAGAAGACCCCGAGGTGTGCGGTTTGCGCTGACCACGGTCTCAAAGGCGCAGACCTGCAGCACGTTTTAGGGTCCGGCGTCTGCAAGGCGTACCGCGACGCTTTAACCGAAGCCAAGAAATGTAATGTCTAAGGTGCTCCAGGGCAACCTTAACCGGAGCCGAGTCGCTGACGCCCTTCTCGAGCAGCTGTGGCAAGAGCAGGAGATCGATATTTTCCTGCTCAGTGAACCGTACCGCGCTCGTGAAGGACCAACGTGGTTCGCCGACACGTTGGGAACCGCTGCGATCTGGATCCCGGATCTTTTCAAATTCCGGGTACAGACGCACGCGGCCGGCGCCGGATTTGTCTGGATAAAGGGAGAGGGGGTGACACTGGTAAGCGTGTACCTCTCCCCTAACGACCGCATCGCGGATTTCCGCGAGAAGATTGAAGCCCTCGAAGACACCATCCTGGGAATGGGGGGCGGATGTGTTGTCGGAGGGGACTTTAACGCGAAGGCAGTCGAGTGGGGAATGCCTAGACCGCACACCAGGGGAAGGCTGGTCGTCGAACTGGCGGCCCGCCGGAACCTGGAGATCCTCAACCGAGGGTCGTCCACGACCTTCCGGAGGTTTGGTTATCAGGTGACCATCATCGACATCACGATGGCTTCTGAACATGTCGCCCCCCGTGTCGATCACTGGAGAGTCATCGAGGACTACACGGGGAGTGACCACCAGTATGTGGTTTTCCGGATAGCGGGGAAAAGAAGTCGGAGCAAGGTTCCACCCCCTGTGCGAGCGTGGAACCTCCAAACGCTCAAGATCGTTTCGCTCCAAACGCTTCGAAGAGGCCCTCCAAGTCGGGATGCTGAACATTTCGTAGCCCGACGGAGGGACGTGGACCCGGCTATCGCTGGAGCAGTTGGTCGACGCAACCATGGACGCCATCCATAAGGCGTGCGATGCGTCGATGAGCCGCGGAAAGTCATGCAGTGCCAGACGGCCTGCCTACTGGTGGTCGAACGTTATCGCCGACCACCGGAGGGACTGCCATCATCTGCGGAGAGCAGCCCAGCGCGCGAAGCGCACCACCGATGGAGAGGCCCTGTGGGAATCCTACAGGGCCAAGCGCCGCGTGGCGCCCGCCACGCTATTCGCGTGAACCAGCTGGCGCTGCTGGGAGAATCTCCGCGAGGAGGTCAACCGTGATCCGTGGGGTCTAGGGTACTGTATTGTGCGTGGCAAGATTGGTGCCCAAAACGGCCCCGCGGTGTTACCCGCAAATGAGGCATCGGCGATCGTGGACGCCCTCTTTCCGGACCACCCGGCAAGAGCGCGACATCCAACGGGGCTGCAGGTGGAGGAGTTCCCCCCCTTCACCATGCAGGAGATGCAGGGTGCAGCCCGGACCTTCCGCAACAGGAAAGCCCCGGGCCCAGACGGCATTCCAGCAGAGATCGTGAAGCTGGCTGTTCAGCTTCAACCATGACCGATGCTGGAAATGCTAAACGCATGTCTGGGGTCCGGCCTTTGGCCGACCCGATGGAAAGTGCAGCGCCTTGCGCTGATCAATAAGGGGAAGGGGCAGCTTGCCCGTCCGTCCGCATACCGCCCTATATGTATGCTGGACACGGCCGGTAAGCTGCTGGAGAAAATAATTAGGCCCCGCCTCCTAGAAGCTTTCCGGGAGGCGGGCGATCTATCGGATCGGCAATACGGCTTTAGACGCGGAAGGTCCACAGTCGACGCTGTACGGGTGGTTCTGGATGCCGCCGATAAGGCGGAGTCCGGCAACCGGCACGGCTGGCATGTCGTCCTCGTAGCCACGCTCGACGTCAGGAACGCCTTCAACTCGGCGAGTTGGGCGGGGATACTCGAAGCCCTGAAGAACACCTTCCAGGTCCCAGACTATCTCCTCCGTATTATGGAGAATTACTTCTCCGACCGTGTCTTGGTCCACGACACGGTCGAGGGGAGACGGAGGAGAAACGTCTCTGGAGGAGTGGCCCAGGGGTCCATATTAGGACCGGACCTCTGGAACGCGTTCTACGACGCCATCCTGCGGATCGAGTTCCCCAGCGAGGCGTTCCTGGTGGGCTACGCGGACGACATAGCGGTAGTTATTGTCGCCCGCGACACGGAGTGCGCACAGTTTGGCATTAATCATGTCATGAGGCGGATCGAGAGGTGGATGAATGATGCGGGTCTTCGGTTAGCTACGGAGAAGACCGAGCTCGTCGTCCTGTCAAGGCGAAGGATCCCCGCAGAAATACCTTCCAAGGTGGGGACCCACACCATCATCGCTAAGGCCGCCGTTAGGTACCTGGGGGTCCTGCTTGACAGCAAGCGGACCTTCTGGGCACATATACGGCACGCGGCCGACAGTGCGGCAGCAACCGCGTCATCCTTCGCCCACCTCATGGTGAACATCGGAGGTCCAAGGCCGGCGAAGCGGAGGCTGCTCATGACCTCCATAGGGTCTGAACTGCTGTACGGCGCGGAGATTTGGGCTGGAGCCCTCCGCTTCGAAAAGTACCGCCGCAGACTAGCGGCGGTTCAAAGGAGGTACGCCATTCGGATAGCCTGTTCTTACAGAACTGTCGCGGAGCCAGCTGTGTTGGTGATAGCTGGAATGCTGCCCATAGACCTGCTTGCCCATGAGCGCAAGCAGGTCCATGAGGCGAAGAGGAGTGGCCAAGACACGGTTGATGCGAAGAGGGTGGCTCGAGAGGCCACCCTGCACCGCTAGCAGCAGCGTTGGACGGAAGAGGCAAGGGGGCGCTGGACGGCTAGGCTAATTCCAAGCCTCGCCCCCTGGCTCAATAGGAAGCACGGCGAGGTGGACTACTACCTTACCCAATTCCTGAGCGGGCACGGGTACTTCCGTGCGTACCTGTTCAGGATGGGTAAGGCCACCTCGCCTGTGTGCGGTTAAGGCTGCCAGGATGCAGGGGACAGTGCTGAGCACACCCTCTTCCAATGCGGACGCTGGGCGGCCGAGAGGAATGCCCTCCAACAGGAGGTCGGCCCCATCACCCCCGATAACATCGTGGGGGTGATGCTGCAGACATTGCAAACTTGGAGCGCCGTCGCCAATTATGTGCGACGGTTACTCCAGCAGAAGAAGAAGGAGGAGAGTCGGTGGAATCTCCTAACTACAGTGCAGGGAATGCCACCGGCAAGTTGATGCAGCTCCTCACGGGCCACCTTCTGTTGTGAGGGAATTCGAAGAGCAACGCGCGGAAGCACGCGCAACAGGCGACTCCCCCCTGAAGTAATGTGATAAACAGTTCCGGGGGGGACCAAAGTCGCATAAAGGGTTTGCGGTTTTTTAGTGGGTTGGAATCCCACATACCCCGAGGTACGTGGTCCGCCCTGCGGATCTTGAACAACGGAAGATTTTTCCGCAGTTTCCCTTCGCCAAAACAAAAAAAAAAAGGAAAACAGTCACGGGGACTGTCGACAGAAGTGAAAAGTTAAAACTATGAAATAACAGTGGCTTTTTTTGAACTTTCACATTAATTGTAGTATCAAAAATTAAAATTTCATAATTTGTAAATTAAGATTATTCACATTAATCTGGTTCTCACATCTATCAGCACTACTAGCAACAATTATATACATTATTATTCTAAAAAGGATACAATAGGCTTATGGTAACTATTGTAGATAAGAAAAAAAAATGTTTGATTGAAATTTATATAAATATCGCGTAAATTTTGATCAACATTTTTCTATACATATAACCACCGCTCGACCTTAATTTTTGAGATATTTTCGAAAAACTGTCGAAACTAATGCATTGAATTCTGCCTGTTCGTGTACGTCCGTGTTACATCTTACGCATTAGTGTGCGATCGTCGCTTTTCTACTGTTTTTGCAGGCAACAGCATGACGACTGATGATCAACATATACCTTGTGTATTTCTGCACATCGACGTGTCGTAGCTAGATAATACAAAATGAAATTATACGAATATTTAAACATTTTTTATTTGGACTTGTGTGTGCTGGCTGCCTAACGGCAGCCGGGAATTTACCTAATCTACCTAATCAGTGAATTAGGTTAAGATAGACTAAAGCGATATCCTAGTCGCCGTCAGGCAACCAGATGCACATAGTGCGATTTAAAATCATTAAAATTAGTTAAATTTAATTTTTAAACACACCCGTTATATATGAATATATACATACATTGGTGTCGGTCACCGTGCTGCTACCTGCAAAAACAATAGAACAGCGATGATCGCACAGTGACGCGTAAGAAGTACACGGACGCACACGAACAGGCAGAATTCAATGTATTAGTTTCGACAATTTTTTGAAAATATCTCGAAAACTAAGGCTGAGCGGCGGTTATATGTATAGGAAAAAGTTGTACAAAGTGTTGATTTCTACAACATTTTTAAAAATCATCGAAATCGGAGTTACTGTGCGTAATCTAAATAATTACCGGTTAAATATTAAAAAACTAAAAAATAAATAATATTAAATTTTTAAACACAAATATTGATACTTTTCACGTAGTCAATTTAACTTTACACAACACAACACGTTACCCTTATAGCTCGTCCGCCAGTCTAGTACATACCACTGCATTAGATCGTCATTTCGAGCATGTCGGCGATGCGAACACATAAGATTTTCCCCTACCGAAAATCGCTCAACGCGCCTAAAGAAGTTTTCAGTTCAAAGAATATCTACATTAGATAGAATGTAATATACATTTAATAACAATGTCATTATTACTATATCTACATCGCATACGTAGTATACATTTAATAACGATATAATTGTTACTATTGTAACCGATCAATGTCCCACCGATCGGCACATAATGTAGGGGCCTAAGGCGCCGCCCTTCCACCGCTCCAAGATGCGAGAGCGCACGCGCCAGATCCCCTTCGCTGCCGTGAGCACCGAGCGAGGTGCCTGTCGATCCGCGGAACGAGCACTTGTCGTCGAGGCTCCAATGCGTACAGACGCACAACAAGCTCAGTCGAAATCAATTAGGAGAAACGCACTCTTCGCAAGCCAGCCGGCTGTTACGAAACCCCGTACTCTGGCTTTGCTTCCGAGACTGCTCTCATGCCACACCCGCAACCTGAAACAGCTTTCCTGTTCAACCGGACTCTTAAGAGTACGAGAGAATCAGAAATCTGCGTAAGCGAGAGGTTCTCCCGTCGGGGAACGGCGCGAAAGGGTTACTTTCGCGCCCGATCCAAGTCCCGGCGAACAATCCACTCCCTTACCTACACCTCCCTTTAATCCTTTTGACAATCCTCCAATAATACCAGTACCCCAATGTCTACCCCTTAACCCTGTCCCCCGTCTTTCAAGTATCTACAACCCGTACAGTAACAACCCAGCAGTAGCTCCGCCTCCCTTGAGTAGCACCCATATCCCGCAACGAGTACCCGAAACCCAGTATCCCTTCCTCCCGCCACAACCGATTCCTGTACCGGCTCAAGTTCCAAATCCCCTGGAATACACTTACCCCCTACCACACCCATCCCTACAGTCCTCCATCTTTCCCCTCTTTTCCCCAGCTGCCTCCGCGCCTCGCCGAACCATCCCTCTCCCGAACAAACCCTTATTATCCCCTAGTAAATCTCTCCCAACCCTCCCACTTTCCTGCCGCAGGCGAGGGACGCGCTGCGGAACTTTTCCGAAAGTGGAAAATTTCCTTCTCAGGAGCTCCCGGGGAAGACGGGGAGGAATTCCTCAAAATATTGGCCGATTTTGCCATGGCCCAGAACCTCTCCGAACCCGAAATGCTCCGAGCGATTCCCTTTGTTCTAACCGATGAGGCGCGAGCGTGGGCGCGGGGGCAGGCCCAAATTTGGGCCAGTTATGGCGAATTCTTGCGCGACTTCCGTTTATATTGTACTCCTAGCAACTACCAAAACCGCCTAAAAAGAGACCTGATTACCCACACCCAAGCGGAGCGGGTTCCCCTTTCCACATACCTTTACAAGCTACAGCTGATATTCCGACGCCTAGAACCTCCTTTACCTGTGTCAGAACAACTCGAGATAGCCATCCGCAACCTCCACCCTCGCTACAAGTTAGTAGTCGACTTCCACCCTCCCAATTCCTTTAATGATTTGATCCGTCTGGGAAGGTGGGTGGAAGAGACCCAGCGGAGCAGCGAGGAGTATCGCGGCCCTCCGACGGCGGGGAGCCTCACGATCCCGAGAACGGCGTACGTGCCCCCGCCAGGAGGACCGCGACCAAAACTCGCGGCAGCCGCTGAGTACTCCCGACCATCCTCAGCGTCCCAATCCGTCCCGAAAACCCCACGAAATACACCAACATCTAACAGACCCCAAACCTTGACCTCCTACCGTCCCGTAACGCCTCCTCCTCCTCTCACCATTACCGAAATACCCAGTTTAATGTCCCTTCCCATGGTACCACCCCCTGCCGGATACCGTGTCCCAAAATCCACGAATGAGTCAATCCCCAACCGCCCTACTTCCTACTCCCAACCAACCTCCGGTTCCCGACAACTACCTCCACGTTCTGCGGCTAAGTCTACCCAATCCTCCCTTCCCGGCCAATGCTGGAATTGCGGTCAAACGGGGCATTGGTTCGGCGCTTGCCAGCAGCCGCGGAGGAAGTTCTGCTTCCGGTGCGGCAAGTTCGACGTTATCGCACCGGAATGCCCGACCTGTTTGTCGGGAAACGCTTGCGGAGGTGGGCGGTAAGGGTCGACGCAACCTCCCCGGAAAAACCGATCCAACACCCCGGATCCCGCGTCCAGAAACCACCAAACACCCCTCAAACCGCCCCTATCCCCACTCCAAGGAAATCCCTCTTAGTAGAATCCCGTACAGAACCCTATCCCGGTGATAACCGCATTTTCCTCCCCTTAAAGCATGGTAAATACATTTTCCAAGCCCTCCTCGACACCGGCGCAACCCATTCCTATGCAGGTCCCAAAATCGCTGAGTTATTTAGACAGCATCTAACCCCGTCCCAAGCCTGCATGATCCTAGCCAACAACATACAAGAGAGAATCCTCGGAGAGGTCACCGTCGCGATCCAGGTCTATCCACAACCTCCCCCTCGGACAAGCGAGTCATTGGGGTATGAGGTAGTCCTAGGGATGGATTTTCTCGCCCGATTTGGAATTACCATAGACGGATATCTAAGGTTGTGGCGGACTCCGAACGGACCTCTTCACCCCTTCTACCCTGAATCCTCACCCAACACTTTTCCCATGAACCCCGCTTGCGCCGGACTGTCCGAAGCAACTCCCGAGGAAATCTCGGGAATTCAGACCCTTCTTGCTCGCCTCATCCCACCCCTATCCTCTACCTTAGGCACTACTCCTCTCGTAACCCACACCATTGATGTCCAAAACCACCCTCCTATTAAACAACGTCCTCGCCATATGGCTCCCCATGTTCTAGAAGCCGCGCAAAAAGAAGTCGACTCCATGATCCAAGCCGGCATAATCGAACCCTCCTCTAGTGCTTGGTGCAGTCGTCCCGTCCTAATTCTAAAACCCAACGGCTCCTACAGATTTTGCATAGAATACCGTGACGTTAATAAAGTCACTAAAAAAGATGCCTATCCCCTCCCTAGAATGGACCGTATCCTCGATAGCCTCCGAACTGCCCGTTATATTTCCAAATTAGACCTCAGCCAAGCCTATTTCCAAGTTCTCCTCGATCCCTCCAACAATGAAATCATCCCTTTCGCAGTTCCCGGTAGAAGCCTTTTCCAATTTACCCGCATGCCCTACGGCCTCACCAACGCCCCCGCAACCTTCCAACGCATCATGGACAAGCTAATCGCCCCCGATTGGGAGCCACACATCTTCGCGTACTTAGACGACGTGGTAATCGCGACCGACACGTACGAGTATCATTTAGAATGGCTTACAAAAGTTTTGACTCGGCTAAAAGAAGCGAATTTAGAAATCAATCGCGAAAAAAGCGAATTTTGTTGTTCCGAGGTCCGATATCTCGGCTTTCTAATAAATAAGGACGGCATGATTGCCGATCCAGAAAATATAGAAGCCATCCTTTCCTACCCTCCTCCCACAACCCTTAAACAACTCCGACGTTTCCTTGGAATGGTAAAATGGTACTCCCGATTTTTAAAAGATGTTTCCAAAGACCAAACTCCCCTTACCCGTCTCCTACAAAAAGATGTTGCTTGGAAATGGGGTCCCGAGCAAGCATCCGCTTTTGAAACCTTGAAAACGGCCCTCACCAAAATCCCCGTCCTCGCTCGTCCCGATTTTACCCTTCCCTTTTCCCTCCAAACCGACGCTAGCGATACGGCTATCGGGGCAGTTCTCGTACAGACCGTAGACGATGAAGAACACATAGCCTACGCTAGCCGTTCCCTCATCCGCGCGGAGAGAAACTACTCCGTAACGGAAAGGGAGTGTCTGGCCGTCGTGTGGGCGACCCAAAAATTCCGCCCCTATATCGAAGGGTCCGAAATTACCGTGGTGACGGACCACAATAGTCTCCGGTGGCTTCACCACCTTAAGGACTCTACTGGACGATTAGCCCGGTGGGCTTTGACCCTTCAGGGTCAACCCATGAAAATCGTCCACCGAAGGGGAACCCACAACGTCGTGCCAGACGCTCTCTCCCGAATGTACGGCGACCCAACAGACGGTGTGGCGGCTGTCGGTAACGATCCTGATCCATGGTACTCCAATAAACTTCGTGACGTAAGTGATTTTCCCTCCAAATATCCCGACTGGACCATTGAAGACAATAGACTGTATTACCACCGTCCTAATTCCCTCCTAGATCCCATCGTCCCCGACCTTGACGGTTGGAAATTAGTCCTTCCCCTTTCCTTGCGCCAAAAAGCCCTTTCTGAAGCCCACGATCCTCCCCAATCCGGTCACCTTGGCATTGATAAGACTTATTACCGTCTGACGCCGGATATCTACTGGCCTGGAATGTTCCAGGACGTAGTCCAATTTATCAGACGGTGTCTTCAATGCCAACAAAGTAAAGTTTTGCAGCGGCCACCGGCGGGGTTGTTGCGGGAACGCCCAGTGGAGGCGACCTGGACCGTCGTGGCTGCTGACATTATGGGTCCCTTCCCTCCTAGTAAATCCCAAAACAAATATCTCCTTGTTTTCCAAGACCTTTTTACAAAATATATAGAATTAAAACCCCTCCATGAAGCTTCCGCCAAACCAATTCTTTCCGCCTTTGAGTCCCTTGTCCTCTACCGATGGGGATGCCCCAAATTCCTCCTTACAGACAACGGTATAGAATTTTGCAACAGAGCCGTGACGAACAGACTGACGATGTACGGAATCAAACTGACGACAATTCCTCCCTATCATGCCCAAGCAAATCCTGTAGAGAGAGTTAATCGAACCCTCAAAACCATGATTACGACGTTTATTGGAGAAGACCACCGAAACTGGGATAAACACCTTCCTGAATTTTGTTTTGCCTATAATACCGCCGTACATTCCTCTTCCCTCGTTTCTCCCACTTTCCTCAATTTTGGTCGAAACCCCTGTCCCGTCCAAAACCTCTGCCACGAAATTAAATCAGATTCCTTAATAACTGCCCGAAATCCCCAAGAATGGTCCAACCGCATTTCCCGTCTAACCCTTTTATATGACATTGTCCACCGGAATTTAGAGAAAGCCTCCTACCGTCAAGCCTCCTATTATAATCGTGGACGTCGTGACGAGCGTTACCAAGTCGGTGACCTCGTCATGAGTCGCCAACGAATCCTTTCCTCCGCCGCCCACAACTTCGCATCCAAACTCGCCCCTAAATTTTCAGGTCCATATACCATTTCAAAAATCCTTTCTCCCGTTGTTTATGAATTAAAAGATTCCGTTGGAAATTTTATTCCCAAAGTCCACATAAAAGATCTTAAGCCCTTCAAACCCCCTCCAAATTTTGACGATTCAATTTCCGAAAACCCTTCCGTAAGCCCAGATATTAGCGATATTTCCCAACCAGGACCTTCTTCACAAACCCCTGACATTTCCACCCAACAAACACCACGACAAACACACACGCAAATTCCCCCTTCCTCGCCTATCCCCATACCGCCTCCTCGTCGAGGACGAGGGAGACCCCGAAAATCTCCAGTATCCCAAAACACTCCACAAATAATAAACACAACACCCAATCCTGTTCCACTCCCACGTCGAGGGCGAGGGAGACCGAGGAAAACTCCGATACCCCCACACAATACTCAAGTCATGATTCCAACACCCATTCCTACTCCACCCCCTCGTAGAGGACGAGGGAGGCCAAGCAAGGTCCAAATACTTCCAAACCCTGCGCAAATCATACCCTCCCAACAAGCTCCTGTTCCACCCCCTCGTCGAGGACGAGGACGACCCCGAAAATACCCCCTAAATCCTTCAGTAAACGTAATAAGAACTGACTAACCCTACATACCTCCCCTCATGTCCTTCCCTATCCCCCGATCTAGAAAACTCCAAAGTATCAACAATAATTAAACAAAGTTTGGCGCTTAAACCTCGGGAAAACCGGAAAACGAACACTAACCAAAAATTTTTGTTACGTAAGCGGTAAGCGGCGATACCAAAGACCAAAGATAACAATAACCCACCACCCCTAAAGTCACCGCCAATAAAATGCCCACCGAAAAACTCTACTAACAAACTTACACCCCAACAGATGTTTGCATCAAGGAGAGGCGGTAGAGGCCGGGGGAGCAGGGCCTGGAGGTGGAAGCCGGCGCCGCGCCGGCCGCGGCTGTGTAAAGGCCGGCCGCCGGTACAGACCGCCGAGATAGCGGTCCAGACGGACTCGGAGGAGTTTGAGTACCAAACCCCTCCTGCATCCTCTACTCCTCCCCCTGCCCCATCCACCCCCGAATTCCCCCCATTACCCATACCCTCAACCCCTCCCCCTGCCCCATCCACCCCCGAATTCCCCCCATTACCCATACCCTCAACCCCTCCCCCTACCATCCAAATCCAACTAATAAAAGCGGCAATCCGCAAACTGCAACCCCTGACATCTAGTACCCCAATCCCCAACCCGACCCAATACCCAACCCCTTCCCCACACCCAACCTCACCCGCCGACCCTCACCTGGCCACACTGCAGGCGGCAGCAGCCCGCTTGAGAACCCAGGAGGGCCGCAACCCTTCCCCAACCCCCACTACACCACCCAAAACCCCATCCCTACGATTCTTCCGCCGGACCCTAGCCCGCTATCCCCATCCACAACCCCTATTCCCGGAATATCCCCCCTCCTCACGTCCCCAAACCCCCGAAATCCCGCCCCTAATGTCCCTAAAAATCCCTCCGCCACCCCTCATGGCCCTAAAGGTCCGTAAGCCCCGTAACCTACCCTAAATTTACCTTTCTTCTTCCTTTCCTTTTCTCTATTCCTTCTCTTCTCCTTACTACCCCCTCGAAAACTCTTTTCTCATTTCGTCGTTCTTTTCCTACATTCTCTTTCCTACGTTTAGGTCTTCCTCTTTCTTTTCTTTCTCTTCTTTCTCTTGTTTCTTTCCTTCCTCTCCTCTAAGCTGTCCCTTTATCCATCCCGCCATTTCTCCCTCTGTCCACCCTTTTCTCCCCCAAATGAGCCCCTAAAAACACCCACCCCATTCACCCAGACCCACCTTACCTGACAAAGACCAATTTTTTTTATTATTATTTTGGACGACTATCCAATACGGAGACAGACGGACGGACGAACGAGACAACGACGAAAACCCCCCTTCCAAACATTCTAACAAAAATTAATCACACCTGTCACCCTCCCTCAATCCGAATAAAAAGATTCGGCACAACACTAATTAAGAACCCAAGGCAGGTAAAATTGCTTAACCATTTCTCCAACCAATGTGTAGACTCTCCCCCTTTCCTTTACAATTTCGGCCAAATACTAATCCGTTCATATTACAGGTCCACCAATAAAAATTTTACACTACGACACACGACAACAGGAGGGTCGCTCATGTCCGCGACCCCCCCCCCCCCCCCCCCCCCCTCCCTGAATGAGAGCGCAGCATGGAAGGATGAGTGTTCGCGACAACCCGCCGATATTGGATCTCTCTTCTCTCCAAATTGTTTTTCGCCTACCTCCTTATCCCTACCCGTTATATCTCCCATTTCCGGACAAGGCGGGGAAGTGTTGTAACGTGCTGACACCTGTGCCCCCCAATCGCTGCGCTTCTCCGACCCCACGCTCCACCTAAAAAAGACCCTTAACCCTTCCAACACCGAACCCCTTTCCCCTGCCCACCGGTGTCGGGCCGATGGAGGCGACGGACAGAAGGTAACAAGGACCACCCCCAAAAAGGAGCTCCGAGGCCGGCGACAGACTTCAACCCGTCCAGAGGGAAAAGCAACGCGGGAATTCGGAAAATAGACGAAGCGGCCCAGAAGCTGATGCAAACGTCCACCCGGAGCCATCTGTCGCCGAGCCCGAAGACCTCAGCCCACCCGCCACTGCAGGATACCCGCCAGCCCCATCAACAATGGCAGATCGACAATCGATAATCGATCTATTCCGCTGCCAGAAGAGGCCCCCCTTCCTATTCCCAATCCCGTCCCCAAAAATCATCCCGCGACGGTCCCGTCGTTACTATATCTACGTGGGATCATGTACAAGGGAACAAGGGATCAGTATATTACATTATATCTAATGTAGATATTGTAATAATGATATCGTTATCAAATGTGCCTTGATCTGTGGGAAGGAATCAGTATATTACATTATATGTCATGTAGATATAGCGATAATGATATTGTTATTAAATGAACATTGGTCTGTGGGAACAGATCAGTATATTCCATTATATCTAATGTAGATATAGTAATAACGATACTGTTATTATATGTACATTGATCTGTGGAAAGCGATCACTATATTACATTATATCGAATGTAGATATAGTAATGACGATACTGTTATTATATATACATTGATCTTTGGGAAGGGATCAGTATATTACATTATATCTAATGAAGATATAGTAATAATGATATTGTTGTTAAATGTACATTGGTCTGTGGTAAGGGATTAGTATATTACATTATATCCAATGAAAATAGAGTATCAACGATGTTGTTATCAAATGTACATTGATCTGTGGGAAGGGATCAGTATACTACATTATATCTAATGCAGATAGAGTAATAATGATATTGTTATGAAACGTACATTGATCTTTGGGAAGGAATCAGTATATGACATTAGATCCAATGTAGATATAGTAATAATGATATTGTTATTAAAGGTACATTGGTCTGTGGGATTAAATCAGAATATGACGTTACATCTGGTGTAGATATATTAATAATGAGATTGTTATTAAATGTGTATTACATATCTAATGTAGATATAGTAATAACGATACTGTTATTATATGTACATTGATCTGTGGGAAGGGATTAGTATATTACTGTTTGAGAATCCGCTCAGCCATGATGGCGCTCATGGTCGATCGATTTATCGATCGGGAGTCACCCATCTACGTAACGCGTGAGCAGGGGTCTTCTCGCCGGCTCGCGATAAACGACCCCGTTATCGATCATTGAATCTCACTGATCACCACGTGCGTCTCACAAAAAGTGCTCGAGTGCAATTTACCGCAGCTCAACCCGACAAATCGTTCGCTCACGTTCCCCCGCAACAGTGCAAGCGACAAAGATCACCACGTATTGTTCTTTTACAAATAATTATCATCGATTGCGAATTAGTAGCTTTAGGTATTCAGGCAATAATAACAGCTGCATCAGCAGCATCTTAACAGAGAAAAAAGGATTATGTTACAAATTATGTTAGAAATTATACTTTAATAAATCATAATGTATTGCATCATTTGCAACTTCTCTCTCTACCTATATAAACCCAAACATCCCAGGAAAAATTTCACTTCCTATACGATAGTCGTATGATGTGCATATGTACATTTTGCGACGACAGCCGCGGATCGGCGTCGCGCATCGCGGGTCCCCACCTCGGCGGCATCCCCACTCCCGTGCGATTAGACTATAAGTAGGACCGATCGATGCGATGATCGATGAGTTGCCTCGGGGCTTCGGCCCCGAGGGGACCTCCTAGGAGGTCCGGACCGGAGCACCAGAGCTCTCGACGCCATGGGTTTCCTGGCGAAGAGATCTCTGGCCAACGGGCCGTAGCATTGCACTACGCTACGACCTGGCAGCTCCTATAGGTCCAGCGGCCGTAGGCACCTAGCCTCGTCAGTCCCGTGGTTGACCCGGGGTGACCAAGCTAGTGCGCGTTCATAATCTCTGCTGGTGCTTCCGCGGGGATTCCGAACGCTAGTCTACACGGCACCGTATTCTGCCTTTGGCAGCCGATTCCGTCCAGCTTCGTGGCGCTTCCCAGGCTGGCCAGGATTGGTCGTCGTCTCGTTCGCTGCTCGGTTCTACCTCGGCGTACGAGAAGACGAGCCGCGTGAGGCAAACGGGCAACAACTCCACCGCAGCGCGAAACACCGTCGGCCCAATCGGGTCTTTCCTTTCCCGACTTTTGCGTTCGCTTCCTAGGCACTCGATAGTGCCTCGTCGCTTTCGCTGAATTGTTCGCGTTCGCGCTCCGCTTGCGCCCGCGCTCCGCGTATACCAGCGTGCGTCCGTTTAGCTTGTAAGAGCGTTAGGTATAAGTTCCGCGTGATTTCTGTGACGGACCGGGTTCCGACCGTAGTACGTAAGATCTGTACATTAGTCTTAAGGAAAACGGCTCCACTCGTCTAACCACTAGACCATCTTTTGATTGTAGTACCCGAGGCAGGAGGGTAACGCCCGACCGCCAGCTCGGCGAGGTTAGCCGCCGATGCACCGTAGTCTACCAGTAGCAGTTTACTTTTTTTTCTGAATAAATTCATATTTTTCTACATACACATGTCTCGTTATTTACCGACCTGTTCCCTTGCGAACCCTGGCACGGGGAAACCGACCGCGGTGCGCAACGCCGTGCGCACCGAACCGACCGACCCCGTTACAATTTGATCTTCGAATTAGCACAAAAAGAATTCGCGCCAGATTGGAAAATACTTTTGTCTGCGCGCGTTGTAGGAATATTGCTAGCCAAAGAGTTAGCCAAAGAAGAAAGTAATGGCACCGCGGAAAAGTAACAAGAAGAAGAAGACGAAGTCACGCAAACTTCCAGTTGCAAAACGTGGGGGATTTCTTCCAGCACTTGTACCTATTTTTGCAGACCTTTCAGCTTTGGGCACGGTGGCTGGCGGTGCAGCAGGTATCGCCAAGACAGTCAACAATGCATCTGCAGCACGGAAAACATTAGAGGAAGTGAAACGGCACAATCGTGTTATGGAAGGACATGGACTTTACCTTGCACCATATAAACGGGGAAAGGAATTAAAGAAAAAGAAAAAAGAAGCGCTTCGGCAAATTGTAACGCTTCCAAAGGGCGCAATGACAAATGTACAGTTATATAACTTTGCACGAAAGTTGAACTTTCCATATTTTCGAGGTGTTTTCATGCGTACAAATTTACCCTCTAAATCGTTCTTAAACGAATGCGGTATCGTGAATTTAGATAAATCGGAAGGTCCTGGTACACACTGGGTAGCTTACGTAAAGCGGGGTAATTGTGTTAAATATTTCGATTCTTTTGGAAATCTGAGACCACCGACAGAGTTAATAAACTACTTCGGAAAGCATGTAACGATTTTATACAATCACACGCAGTATCAAAAATTCAATACGAGTGTATGTGGACAACTCTGCTTGCATTTTTTAGCTGGAAATGTATAAAATAGTTTCAATGCACATAGTCTTCACAGTTGCAAAGATGTCGTTGACGTTTACGTTAAGCGGAAAAAATTCTGTGCTTAGCACTGATTACTTTCCACCTATAGACTTGAAGGATGATAATTACGAACTCGGACTCGTTGATTTTCAAGCTTTCAACACAATACCAAACGTTGACTTTACAAACAATAAATTTTACTTTGATGCCGATGGTGAGATCACGATACCGGATGGTTCGTATGAACTCGAAGCGCTAAATAAATACTTGCAAGAGAAAATAATGGACAAGACAAAAATCATTTTATTTCGTACAAATAACAGCACTTTGAAAAGTGAAATATATAGTGATTATACAATCGATTTTACCAAACCAAATAATATAGGATCGCTTCTCGGGTTTTCTACATATCGCATATTACCGCCGGGGCAATGGCACGAGTCGGATATACCCGTAAATATTATGACTGGCGCGTATAGCAACGGTCAATGTGTTCATACCATTCATGAGTTTTCATCGCGCGTGCCACCAGGATATAAAATTTCGGAAAGTCCTACGAACGTCATTTATCTTCCAGTTATCGTGAGAGCCATTGATCACCTTAGTATACGCATTACCGATCAAAACGATAATCTGATAAATTTCCGTGGAGAAGAATTGACAGTGAGGCTTCATATCAGGCGGTGTAAAAAATAACATGAATATAAACATAATAATCAATGGCCTGTTGAACGGCACGAACGGCTCGAACGGCCAGCGAACGGCTCGAACGGCCAGCGAACGGCTCGAACGGCCCGTTGAACGGCTCGAACGGCTCGAACGGCCCGCCGAACGGCTCGAACGGCTTTCCGTTGAACGGCTCGAACGGCTCGAACGGCCCGCTGAACGGCTCGAACGGCTCGAACGGCCCGTTGAACGGTTCGAACGGTCCGCTGAACGGCTCGAACAGCCCGTTGAACGGCTCGAACGGCTCGCTGAACAGCTCGAACGGCATGCTGAACATTTTACGGCAGCTGCAGTAAGGATAATGATGTAAAAACGATAACAATTATACAATCATTCAGTAGAGGGAATATATCCAAATCGGACACATCGCAAGAGCACATCGTCAAACGCTCCGACGACGCGACCGTTTAATATACGTTATATATCCGTTCATTTAATCGCCTTTCAAGAGAACAAGCAGCACTTATGCTAAACATTACTAGAAATAATGCTGTTGTACACAGATGCTAAAACTCAACCGATCAACAATCCGCCGAATGCATTATTGAGCACCCCGTTGAACGAGTTGCTAAAAGGATCGTTAGAAAATGGATGGAACCAGAACTTCAATCACAAACGCACAAATTGTACTTGCAGCAGCAGCAATTACCACGGTTGCAGGAATAATAATCATGTATTAAACGGTGATGACTCTTTACAATCATTTAGTAAGGACAATATCTCCACACTGAACACATCGCAAGTTTTGAGCGACAAAAACACGCAATTTCTGCAATCGTTGGGTTTTGTGATTAAGAAACGAAAATGATGGACCCATTGAACATTGCCAGTTTACCGATTTCTGACGATCGAATTACAAAGATCGAATTACATAGTTACAGCCCATACGCCAACACAACGTTCGGAAACAATGATGAAATATGAATTCCCATTCAACAACAAGATTTGTACACGTTTCCTAGTGAGAGTTACCTTTACGTCGAAGGAAAACTCATTCGCAACGATGAGAATGTTGCAGGAACTTCAGTTGGACTAGAAATGAATTGCGCAGCATTTATGTTTGATGAAATTCGATATGAATTAAACGGCGTGGAGATCGATCGTTGTAAAAACGTTGGAATAACAACTATGATAAAAAATGGAGCATCGTTGACAACGACAAAATCAAAAATGCTTGAAAATGCTGGTTGGATAGACATACCCAATGCAGGAGGCTACTTTGACTTTTGTGTTCCTCTAAATATGCTGCTCGGTTTCTGCGAAGATTACAAAGGAATAGTGATTAATGCGCATCATGAATTGATTCTGATTCGATCGCGAGACGACAAAAATGCTGTTTACGGAACAGATGGTGCAAAATACACGCTGCAATTATACAAAGTACAGTGGAGGATGCCACATGTCACGCTCGAAGAAAGACACAAACTTTCATTGTTGCGTATCCTTGAAAACGGTCAAACGATAATTATGAGTTACCGTTCCTGGGACTTATACGAGTATCCAATGTTACAAGCAACCACTAAACATACATGGAGCATTAAAGCAGCTACGCAATTAGAAAAACCGCGATATGTAATATTTGCATTACAAACGGATAAAAAAAATAAGCTCAATAGACATATCACCAAATTTGATGACTGCAAACTCACCAATTTTCGATTGTATTTAAATTCGGAATCATATCCGTATGACAATTTGAATCTTGACTTTAATAAAAATAGATACTTTGTCCTTTACGACATGTATGCAAAATTCAGAAAGTCATATTACGGAGCAATGTGCAGTAATGGTGATGACGGAGCTCTATACGATAAGATACTCTTTTTCGGCTACGGCCCATTCGTTGTCATTGATTGCTCGCATCAGAACGAATCGATAAAAAGCGCCACAATCAATGTAAGAATCGATTTTGAGTGTAGTGAAAACGTTCCTGAAAATACTAGCGCTTACTGTTTGATCATTCACGATCGTATCGTGCAGTACAATCCACTGACCAATGTAGTGCGCAAACTCTCTTAAGTGAAAGAGGGTTTATATGATCATTCCGCAGCAAAAGCGGTCATTTTTCGCCACAAATTCAATTAATCAAAATGAATGTACCAACATTCGTGGACATTCAAGGCTTCAAAAGCGATACGAAGGAGTTTTTCGTAAAGGAACTTGCCATCTTCCAGAATGGGAATCGTGTACAATGTTTCATCTTTGCGCCACCATTTGCTAAGAAAAAATTGTCGAAAGCTGAATTAAGACAAATAAAATGGTTGACGCAAAATCATCACGATTTTGAGTGGGACGATGGTACCGTGCCGTATTCATGCCTTCAAGAGTGTGCCACTTCGTGTTTGAAAGATAGTATTCATGGATCCGTATACGTCAAGGGCATTGAGTAAGAAAAATGGCTGAAGAAACTTTATCTTTCAGTCAGTCCAATCAATATAGAGGTTTTGAACAAAGATGACGATCTACCGAATTTGCCAACCAAGAGCTGGCATATTCAGGATGGATGGATGGATAAACATATGGCATGCATCGCGCACAATGGGGCATGTGCTATGAGAAACGTATCGATATTAAAAGAATGGTGGTTAAAAAAAAGGAAGGAGGAAGGTGAAGAGCTGTGCATGGAACATTATAACCGGCCAGGGGATGACACGCACATAGATGGACCTCCACCGAAAAAGAAAAATTGTTACATTTGTCTTAAAACACGAAACATTTAATATCATTTATTAATTTTGTTCATTACTGTAAAATAATAAAATCTATTTCGTAAAAATATACTTTATGCGTCTTAATGTTTTACCTAGAACGATTGTATGTGTAACGTTTGTGTTTCATATTCCAATGTAGGAGATACAAAAGGAATGATCTTCTATTTCAAAGACATGAGGGAGTAGGGCGAAATCCATGTTTACATGCAGACACGTGTTGATGTGCAATCTGGTACAGATAGAGAGAGCATCGTCGAGACAGACTTTTGGTCACGTTTTGCTTGGATGCCTCTTTGACGGCTTGCTGACGCGGTTAACATGAGGGGGTAGGGTGAAATGTTTACAGGTAGACACGTGTCGAGTGCAATCTGATACAGATTGAGCGAGCATTGTCGAGACAGACTTTCGGTCACGTTGTTGCTTGGATGCGTATTTGATGGCTCGGTCACGAATTACATTCCGCGTGTCCGCCACCACCGCGCGCCCGCCGCCGCCGCGGAGAAAAGGGTTAATCGCGGTTAAAGCGCGTTATCGCCGCGGAGAAAAAGGGTTAATCGCGGTTAAAGCTCGTCTACGGCCGCGGTTAAAGCGCGTTCACGACGCGGACAAGCAGCTTTTCCGCAACCTATAAAGAGGCTGAATCATTAAATATATGGTTATTATATAGCCGATATGCGTTTCGCAAAGCAGCCCCTGTCTATCCTTATTCTCGATTTAGACGAGAGGACAACACGCATGGACGATCGTCGGCGACGACACGGGACCCTCTTGCCGAATACGATACGTGGTATAATTTGCGGTCCATCGAACTGCGGTAAAACGAACGTCGTAATCAGTCTGATCGAGAGCCCGAACGGTGTAAGATTCAATAACGTATATGTATACTCAAAATCATTGCAACAACCAAAGTACAAATATCTCGAACGAATTTTGACAAACGTTCCTGAAATCGGATACTTTTCATTTTCAAATAATGCCGAAGTCGCGCCACCGAACGAGGCGCTGCCCGATTCGGTGTTTATATTCGATGACGTTGCGTGCGACAAGCAAGACGTGATAACAGAATATTTCGCTATGGGTAGGCACTCGCGCGTGGACTGTTTTTATCTCTGTCAGACTTATGCGAGAATACCGAAACACCTAATTCGCGACAATGCCAACCTTTTGATCGTCATCAAACAAGATGGCACGAATCTACACCACATTTATAATGATCATGTAAATACAGACATGTCGTACGAAAACTTTTGTAAATTGTGCGCGCAGTGTTGGGAACAGAAATATGGTTTCGTAATAATCGACAAGGACAGCTCGATGGAACATGGCCGTTACAGAAAAGGATTTAACGAATTTGCCGTTTTCTGAAACATTTAGTCCATCGATAGAACGCTTAGCGAGTAGACGTCTTCTCTTTGTAATGGATAATAGTAATATTAAAGAATCGAGTAAAGTTGCGAATGCTATAGCTAAAACAAGCGATGCTATACGCAAAAAACGCAGAGCTCTCAAATCGGAGAGCATCGACGAAGAGAGAGTCATCGAAAAACGATTGAGACCCTTGGTAGAACCGCTGGAACGAATTATCGAGAATATATCAGCGGTATCGCCACATTCAGACACGATCGATATAAAATCCGAGTCGACATTCCCAACTTTGAATATTAAAGAACCGCAAAAATTGACGTCAACTCCTTTTCTTAACCCTCAAAGCGCACAAACTGCAAGAGCGCGCATTTATTCCGAACCTGGTACATCTTCGAGTGAACAGACGGTGGATGTGACGAAAGATCGTGATGAATCGATACATGCCGTTGAAACGTACGGCGACAGCGACGAGAATCTTAATGTTTCTATGCAGCGAATTTTGGACAACCCTAGCGAAAACATACGTGGCCATTTCACGGAAAATTTAGGGCCGTTGGCAGCTAAATACATTCAATTACTCTTCACCGATCGTGAGAAGAAAATAGATGACGTGTATGGAGTATACGTACAACGCAACAAATTAATGCTTGGAAGTTCAGTTTTCGACGTAAACAAAAACGACGATGTGATTATTAATGGGGTGAAGTACAGAGGAACAACTGGTTTGTACGAATTACTATTCATGAGAATGCCTGATGACACCTTGTTCAACGATGCTGATTTACACAAATACGCGGAAATATTAAAGTCGTCGAACGCTCATAGACGCAGCCATATCTCGTCGGGGCTTGTGAAAAGTAACAAGGGTTACAAGTATAAATATATCATTGCAAAATTGCTTAAGAACGAGCGGCGTGGAGGTAATCTGATACCGTTCGATATGGTGGCTAACGATAACGCGGTGGACTACGTGCACTGGAATGACCCAAACGAGCTCGTCGATAGATTACGTCTTCTCGTATCCTCGAAATCCGCAGGACATACGGGGCATGACAACGAGATCGTTTCTATAATCGAAGAACTTCGAGAAGCTGGGTTGATTATAAATTGATGCGTTCGTAAAGCATGATGTTAGTTTACAAACATGAAGAAGGTGAAGAGCAATCATATCACGGGCGAGAAGCTACAGCTGGTCAACGAGTTGCACGCGCCGGCGAGACGTAACTTTAGACGTAGACGAGTCATTGTACGGGGTTACGATGATCTCTGGCAAGCGGATCTCGTAGAGATGCCACAGTATGCGCGAATCAACAATGGCCACAATTACATACTCACCGTCATCGACGTCTTATCTAAATACGCTTGGGCCGTAGCAGTGAAAGCGAAAAATGGAAAAAACGTTACGGATGCATTTTTAAACGTTTTGAATGATGGAAGAAAACCACAAAATCTTCAAACGGATAAGGGAAAGGAATTTTATAATGCAGAATTCCGAAATCTTATGAAAGAATACGATATAAATCATTACTCTACGCACAGTGTAATGAAAGCATCGATAATAGAACGTTGGAATAGGACGTTGAAAAACGAAATGTGGAAAAAGTTCATGCTTAATGGAAGCTATGCGTGGACAACCGTCTTACCGACGCTGGTCTCAGATTATAACAATAGAAGGCATCGTACGATTAGAATGCGTCCCATCGACGTGACACCGGAACACGCGGACAAACTTTTATCGTCCGTATATTCTAACATAAAGATTGCAGCTCCGGCCAAGTACAAGGTCGGTGATCACGTGCGAGTTAGTAAATACAAAACCTTATTCGCAAAGGGTTATACACCGAATTGGACAACTGAAATTTTCACAATTATTAAAATTCAACGAACAAATCCTGTAACGTATCTCTTGCAAGATATGCAAAAACAACCGTTGGTTGGCGGGTTCTACGAATATGAGCTACAAAAAGTAAAAATCACGATGTATACTTAGTGGAGAAGGTTCTACAACGAAGGGGAAATAAAGTTTTCGTCAAATGGTTGGGGTTTGATTCTACGCACAATTCATGGATAGGAGCGAACAATATTTTATAATCTATATTTAAAAATGTTTGTAATTATACAGATTATATGAATAAATAATTTTTCGGCTTTATTTTATGTTTACTTTTATTACAGGGGAATGCTATTTTATAAATGAAGGGAGATTGGTCTAAGAATAAATTATATTGATAATTTTGAATACTTTTTAATACAATAAATGTAATACATATACATAATACATAATACAATAATACAATTCGCTGGGAGGTGGAGGCTATAACAGACAAAATAAAACCCGCATTAGGTAAAATCTAATAAATTAAAAACATAAACGGACGCAACTCACATCAATCTCCTCCAACCGGCATCGGATTGCATTTATTGACCACTTAAATTTTCCGTGTATGGTAAACGTGGTGATACACATCAATATCTCCCCAAATAGGGCCCTCATCTATTTCCTCTCCAAACAGCGCCCTCAAATCGAATAAACCTTCATGATTCGGATTCCAACCTTCGGCCCACATTAACATCTGGCTGAACCGATGGTCTGCTCGTTTCCGGCGCACTTCGATGAATCTTTTTATTGGTACTAATCCTAACCTTTCAGCTTTTAACAAACAACTAGTTAAAAATAAAATTAACACACCAAGACAAGTAATCGTTAAAGACTACTTACAATACTGTTCAATAAGTGCCCTAAAGGCAAGTAGTTCAAGTCGTGGAACGGTAGCCATCGTAAACTGATTAATGCGAAATGAATAGCGGACTGAAATGCGGATAATGAAAACTCATCGGTTTATAAAGCACCGAGAAAATATCCCCTCCAATCCTAATACATCCAAACACTAGACTTTCAGCATCTCGCGAAATTGCAAATTTGCAAGAACTCCGAGTCGGGCACCTCTCTCTCTCTCTCTCATGAAATTGCACGGTTCGCAAAAACTTGAACATTGCAAAGAATAACGATTGAATAATTTTATTTTCATATCGCATTAACGGTTTTGCAATTTTATTTTCATATTACATTAATGAAGTAGGGGGGAAGGGCAAATCGCAATATGACATAGCCTATGTCCATCTTAAAAGAATAATCAGTCCAATAGTGCAAATTTCATTAAAATCCGTGTAGCCATTTAAACGTGAAGAGGAACAAACGATCAGACATTTTCACTTTTATATATTAGTAGGGATAAGGGCAGGGAAATAGGGATAGGAATAAGGAAGTAGGGATAATAATAGTTGATTAAAATTCCCGGGCAGAGCCGGGTAACGCAGCTAGTACTATTATATATAAAGAGACAGCGTTTGTATGTACAGAAAAATTTCAAAAACTACTTGCCCGATTGATACCAAATTTTAACAGTAGCTTCCATGCCTTCTCTGGAGTGACATGGGCTATATTATTTTAATAAACTGTGGAAACTATCGCATTGAATTCTGCTTATTCGTGTGCGATCGTGGCAACGTACGCATTATGTAGTATGGGTCGCCGCTTTTCTACTGTTTCTGCAGGCAGCAATACCTACTTTTCTGAAATACTAGAGATTGATCACCAAAAAATAATACAACAATTATTACTTCAAATTCTTGAAGTTTTTATTTATGAGAGCGGGCGAAGCTGCGAATACATGAAAACTTTGTATTTACTGACTCGCACGTGTTCGCTGGCCATGCATTTCCAAGTATCTTTATACGCATGCAGGGTTTCGAGTTCTTGCAAACCTTTTAATTTCATGCCGATTCCGAGTTGTTACAACATGTAAGATATCCGGCAGATTAATCTCAGATTGTGTTGGCGGTTTTCATTGTTAGAAATGGAGGGAGATGTTTCCCCTGTTTGCTTTATAAGCGTATCAGCGCAGCGTTTTCGTTATTCAAAATGAACTTCACAAACAACCAATTCCTTGCTCTGCAGGCGTTCATCGCCTCTCAGCGTAAGTAGTTTTTTCAATAATTACTTTTAGCGCGTAAATTTTATTTATTTTTAATTTGTTTTTGTTAACAGCCGCTACCTTAAGGAGTTTAGGATTTGTAAGGAAGAAAGACCTCTGAAATGTTCGACGGGAGCGGGCGGAGAGGCGACGGAACGCTGAAAAGATATGGGCGGACGCCGCATTTGATTTGCGGCAATTGTTCCGCGAGGAGCTTGATGTGAGTTACTTGCACGTTTTTGTTTTATTTGATTTTTTTACTATGTATTAATGTATGTTTTATTTTATCTGTTATAGCCGGATTGGTGATAGGAGGAAAAATTAAAAAAATATGAATAATAATAATAATAAAGTACAAGTATATCCAATATTAATGTAATTTATTTTTTGTCGCACCCTTTCCCATACTTCCTTTAATAAAATATATAGTAAAGATGAAATCAAAGTATTTTTTTGCCACGCCCTTCCCCACAAATGTAAAACATTCCAAGATCAACAACAAATTATAAATAAAAAATTAATTAGAAACACATTATGTAGTGGACCGAATTGTGAATCTAAACCATTCTCGAGTCAACTTGAACACACAAAAAAATTTCATCAAAATCGGTTCAGCTGTTTAGGAGGAGTTCAGTCACATACAGACGCACAGAAGGAATATAAGGATATAAAGTATGATTATTGGGAAGGGTTGGGCAAAATAAATTACATTAATAACGATTATATACTTTTTTATTTTCATATTACATTAATGGAGTATGGGGAAGGGTGTGGTACAGAATAAATTACACTAATAACGGTTATAGATATTTTATATTTTAAGTTAAATAATATAATAAGTAAAAAACAAAAAAATATAAATGTAGGCGGCTACCACCAGTCCGGCTATAACAGATAAAATATACATTAATACGCAGTAAAAATCTAATAAATCAAAATAAAATCGGACAGGCAACTTACATCGATTTCTTCTCCGAACAAATATCGGAGGTCGAACAGATCGACCTCCGTCCAAGTTGCCGCCCACCGCGCTTCATACTCGCGCCGCCGCTCCTGCCGCTCGCGGCACTTTGCAGGCAGTCGCGCGGCATCCTCCGCCGGCGCAATTTCAAAGACCGGCATAACTATGGCTGTTAAGACGAAAACAATTAGTTAAAAATAAATAAAATTTGGGTAATTGTTGAAGATTACTTACGATAATGTTTGACAATCGCCAAGAATGCTAAAGATTCTAACCTTGGGACCGTCATGTTGAACAGAAAATAATGAATAAAACGAACACGCTTGGGTTTATAAAGCACTGTGAAAACATCTCCCTCCAAACTCTAAGACCTGAGATAAGTAAAAACTCCAGTCTCTTTCTCTCTCTCATGAAGTTGCAAGGTTTGCATGAACTCGAAACCCTACAGGCTTATAAAGATACTTGGAAATTAATATTTTACTCGTGGAGCAAAGAATAAATTATGTTTTTAGGAATAATTATTTATTTTATAATGCCCCCAAGGCAATGTTCTTGTGGATTGTGGAATTATGAATCGTTTATCATCGTAAGGACTAAGCACCTTCTTTTCTTCACATATAGAATATACATTGTGCAATTTTGAACGAATACATCTCTGTTCACGATGCACTTCTAAACGTTCATACAAGCAACGTATATAATCATCGAAGGAAATAGTTTTCCTAACTACGTTACTTTTGACACCCTTCACTTTTTTCGTGTCCCGTTTGCCATCTACGCGCAAAGCATACATTTTCGACCGAAGTCCGACAAACTCAGTCATTATACACCCATTATTTTGATCCTTCATTAATCCCGGTACTTTTTTATTTACTCGTGGCATACTGTAAACATTGTCCTCGGTATAGTCGCTCGTGTCAAACCGATGTATATCGCGTTTCATTACATCGTATATGTCATCACATTCCAGTTCGTATATAAGACTGTCTGTGTCTGTGTATAATATTTTACAAAGATGTTTAAATTTCGGCCAAATATAATCATGATGGAATTCGTACAAACATGTTTTTGATATATCCAGAATACACATACCAACATAAATGGGTTTTGCAAATTTAATTTCCAACTTTCGCATCTCTATTGCGACCAAATATTCCGAAAATATTGATCTGCTATGAAAATTTGGTTTTGATATCAGGGCCTCGGCCCCGTATCTACCATCCCATTTTGTAACTAATTTAACGTCTACATGATTTCTAACGTTCTCCATAGTTTTGCCAAAGACTGCATTATTCATTAATTTAAATAAATTCTTTTCAAAATCATTTTTAGCCGCAGTTCTAAGTTGCGTGTTTAAATTAATGTATTCGCGAAGCCATGGAGATTGTTTAAATTCTAAAACGCGATGAATTACAGAAACTTTTAAACCATGATTTAAGAATTGTTGAAGATTGCGGTAATGGATGATGTAACGTAGCTTATCCTGAACTGTAGCGAGTAGTTTCTCGTGTTTGGCATTAGGAGGCTTCTCGCGTATTGGACAAAAAGGTAAATCTGCATGCTTATCGTGTAATTCTAGCGGGTATTTCAAATCGACTTCTAAAATATATCCAATGTCCGAATTTTCGGATATCGCATGAATGTTAAAAGTTTTAATTTCATTATCGTCTAACCACTTAAACTCGCCGTAAGGTAGATACTGCGACATTGCCCATCCATACAAATTATTAACGTCGAAATAAACTAAATATCGCGATGGTTCTTCGGAATTGTATGAATCCATGTATTTATTATTGGCCTTTGCGTATCGATTAGAACATTGACTTAAACCACCACGTATGCCGCGCTCTATGAAAAGTAGCATATCGATATCCGTCAATAATTCTAATTCGATACGCGTGTGCTTCAGCATTGCATCCCACGTAAAACCGGCTAAAGTATAGTAATATGCAGGATCCAATTTGTAACTTCTCAAACAGCTGCCACGAAAATTTTCATGTCGGTATTACATGCCAAATGTCGGCCAATAATAAAACGTCTGTTTTTAGATATAAATCGCTGTATTCGCCAAGTGTTTTTATATTAAAACAGTGCCAGACTTTTATCGCGTGGTCATAATCCTGCTGTGAAACGGCACAGTCGCTTAGTTGATTATAAAATTTGTCACATGTCGGCAATGTCGTCTCGCTCAGTTTCATGTAGTCGGTAACATAATCGTATGGAAAGATGCCTTTTCGTGTAAGCAAATCGAATCTTATCTCGTTCAAAAAATTAAATTCTGACCGTAAAATCGTCATATCGTCTTTCCCTAGATACGAACTCAATTTATCTAAACTTGAATTTAAAAATTTGAATGAATCTATAAATCGAAGCGAAATTTTGTAACGTTTTAGATTCGTTGAAAATGAAATATATTTTTCTTTTGTAATTGGCAAGACTGATGTCGAGCCTTCGATAATCGTTACCAATTCTTTTATTACAAAATGGGCATCGTATCCCGATAAGTTATGAAACACTATTGGTATAAAACGTTTATTTTTATAATTTAAATTACACCCCTGATGAGCAGGTCCTCGGTAACGACCAGTGAAATGGCAATGATCTCGAACTTTTGTTTCGTCGATGTCGAACGGTTTTTCGCAAATATAATAATTCGTTGCATTCATATAATTTTCTCTTTCATCACCCGTCAAATTTGTCATGGGCACAATCGTATTAAATAATGGTGCAATTTTTCTTACAAGGCTCTCAAGTTCATTCACGAACCATTCAGCACAGTCAGGACCCCGATACGCGCGATACTCCTACACCGATGCGTTGTATGAACAGTGAAAATAATATCCCACACTGTATGCTTCGTGTTGCTGGTATGCATTGCAGTGTCCTTGATTGCTGTTAACCTTCTTAAGCATGCATTCGAAATCGGCGTACACGATGAATGGATGACGTTCTCGGTGACAAAAATTATCAAACTTTATTATTTTATCTTCACTCGATGGTAGAATGATTGCGCAATCGTTCATCTTTATGCAGTCCTTCGTATGTTTCAATAACTTTTCTTCCGCATAAAAGTAGTGAAGGCATCTGCATATAAACAAAGTAACTGCATTAGTACAAAAAGAACAAACGCATACACTAAAATAGATCGTAATGGCATGATACAAACCTGTCACAAATATAAGTTTTACTCTTATGTGCACTCAGCTGGTTTGAAACAAGCCGGGAAAGATTTTTAATCCATGCAAAGTGACGCACATTACGGCTGGGCGTTTCAAGCATCAGCAGGTTAACGTGACGAAATCTTTTGTTGGTGGTGAGTTGGAGCGGAGCACACCTTTTCACATTCAAGTCCCAGAAATAAACGTTTATCGCAACATCGTTTTGGCGCTCAAATTTTGGTATTTGATTAAGGGTTATTGGAAATGCGATGCCCTCCAAATTTAAAACGGTGTCATAGTTGGGATACGATGATGGTCGATTTGCATTCACATGGACGGGATATAATGCTGCAACTATCGATCTGACAAAACACGTATCATCGTCAACTGTCACATTTACTACCGCCCTTTTGTCCTTGATTGTTTTTGGTATGTCTGTGTAACAACCAGCATGCATCGGATTGCATTTATTGATATTTAACATCAAATGCAGAATTTTCGATATTGCCCAACCACTGTCCCGTTCCTGAAATTCTTCCATCAGTGTTAAAGTTGAGTTCACAACGTATTTGTCATACCAATCGTTCAAGTTTGATGTAGAAAATAATTGTTTATTTCTTACACTGAAACTTTTCACATCAGTTTTATTATTAGCGGTAAACTCCCCATACAACACCGTATTCACTTTTATGCATGAATGATTTAGGAAAACTTCCGCTAGACGTTGGAATACTATTTTTCTAGCATCTTCCAAAAAGTTTCGTGGTTCAATATGCTCGGTGTTGATTATAATTCCTGTAGTTATCCGGTTATGGAAAGCTGATTCTACATTCTCCCAGATAAGAGATGATGATGCACGTGATTCAGCATCTGTTCTCCTTTGACCTTCGCCTATTTTTACAGATCCGTGTAACTCTGCTCTTAACGATTTAAATCTCGCTATCCTGGCTGTTAAACTATTTTTCAAACCAGTTGATAAGTCCTTTTCGAGTTGCAATCGCTCTATCATTAAATCAATGCATTGATTGCATTGCACCAGACATGCGTTTCGGTCGTCGTTACTACTTATGACTGCAATACGTTGTGTCAAAAGTTGTTCTATACAAGCAAGTTCGTTTAGTAATATTGCCTTTTGACCACTAGGATGATCATTGTCACGATACAATATCCTACGCAAGGCGTCGATTCTTTCTTTGTATGCTTCTATACCTCGCCATCCTTCGACTGATAAATCGTCTCCCATTTGTAATCGTTCGTCTATCAATTCGATGCACTGGTCACATTGCATCCAGCAATCACAACGCTCATCTTCAGTATTGATGTTTATCACCCGCTGCGCCAATAATTCGGTGATGCGTTCGAGTTCTTGCAGTAACATGGCCTCCATTTCTCTTTTCCACAAACGCGTTAAGTAGCCTTGCACTTCTAATTGTCAAACTACATATGACACACATTGCAAAATTTTCTCCCATTTTATTAAAGTGGGGCTGTCATTGACGAAAGTGTTTAATTGCTGTTCACTCTGCAGCGTCAACAAAAAACCGCATTTCCAAGACGTAGAAAAATTCGTTCAAGGTCATGAGCAAAACCTCTACCTTCTATAGTCGCGAATTGCAGCGTCAGATTTGCTGCGCCAACAAAAAATCTCATTTTCAAGACGTAGAAAAGTGGCTGGGGCCTTGTGTCGTCTTCCGATGAGACAAAAATAGTTCAAGGTCATGGGGGGGGTATCATATTTTTGCTGATGGTGTCAACTTTCAGTTCAAGGTCGGGGGGGGGGGATATTTCTCCTGTGGGGGTGGCTATGGGGTGGGGGTTGTCATAGGGTGGGTATTTCAACTGAGGGGGTGGTTAAAGGGCGGGGGTTGTCATAGGGTGGGTATTTCTGCTGAGGGGGTGGTTACGGGGTGGGTATTTCTGCTGAGGGGGTGGTTATAGGGCGGGGGTTGTCATAGGGTGGATATTTCTGCTGAGAGGGTGGTTATAGGGCGGGGGTTGTCACAGGGTGGTTATTTCTGCTCAGGGCGGTGGTTATGGGGCGGGGGAGGGAGAGGGGTGGGGATCATATTTCTGCTGACGGTGGTGTCAAATTTCAGTTCAAGGTCATAGGGTGGGGAGAGGGGTGGATGTTGTCGGGGTGGGGGGTATCATATTTCTGCTGACGGTGTGGTGTCAAATTACAAAAAATGCTGACGCCAGTGGTTTAGAATCCGCATAGAACAACTACTGAGACATATCGAGATATTTAAAAGTTCCGAAGCCGCACCAACATTTTAAGGATGAAGAAACACTGTGGCCCCTTTCTTTGAGGCAACTCTGCACTATTCTAAGCAGTATTCACTATTCCGAGCTGTAAATGCCACTTGCAGCGCAGCTGTGCAGAAGAAGAACAAGAAGAAGAAGAAATATCTCGGAATATGTGCGTGACGCCCCTTTCCTGAATGCCTAGGTCGATTTTCGTCTTCTATCGAAAGATATTTTCATACTAAAAATCATCAAAATCGCTTCACTGGTCTCAAAGATATCGCAATTTTTCCATTTTAGCCCCCATTTTCGAGGGGTTGTTTCACCCCCTAAATGTGTTTCTCCGCCGATACAAAAAATACGTGTCCCTTAGTTTCTCATGTATTATAACATATCCAAATTTCAGAAAAATCGGGGTCTGACATTTCCGTAGGTATACTTGTAAGATTTGGTCAGCTAGCCGCAGCCTACAATCAATTAGAATGTGCCTTCCATTGGCTCTATCGGATGGCCCTTCGATGACCCGCAGATCTCTCGGTGGCGCGCCAATAGCCTCTCCGATGGCCTTTTGAATCTCAGGGCCGTCTGCCGCGGGATCAACGTTGAAAAGGACGACTTGTTTGTTTCGACGCTGGAAGTAAGCTTCCCATCCGCGTACCATCCAGTGTCGAAAGACCCTGATGAAATCTTCAGCCGCTTCATCGCCGTCCGGCCCGAAGTTGATGCAGAAGGTGCATCCTGGACCCTTCCTGATCCCATGAATTTTCCAGCGTTGTGTCCGGAGCCGGCACCTAACAGTGCCAACCATTTCTCTGTATCCAAGTAGTTTGCGGGATCTGACGACTACCACAGTGGAGTCCCGTTTCATAGCCCTTGGGTGCTTCCTTACGGCTGCAGGAACACCGGAAGGAACGCCAGCATCCGGAGCCGCCGGACTTGGTTCAGGTGGCAGAGGAAAGGAGGAGTCGAGCGAAACTGCCACGCTTCTGTTTCCTATCGCGCTGTTGCCATTTCCCGAGGCCTGCGCTTCCCTGGGGGTGGGGGAAAGAGATGCGGTTGCTGCGTTGGTGGTCTTCTTTGACGGCTGCGGAGACAGCCAGATCGGCTGTACAGAGGCCGTAGGGGACGTCGAGGAAGTAGAGGTGGATGCAGGTGCATGAGCGTTTTCTCCAGGTTTGCTGGGTCCCAGGCGGCACTTTTGCTTCCTAGCTATGCTGTCCTTCTTAGCTGGATTCGTTAAGCTGGGAGTTTCGGAGGTTTGGGGGGTTGAGAGGGTTTTATTGCAAACGCATGCGTCGGAGATGCCTATTTCTACTGGACTTGCATCTGGTTTCAACAGTTCGGGTCGAATTTACCGATGAGGCAAAAATGCAAGACAAGGAGGAGGAGGAGAGGGGCGAAAAGTCAAGTAGCTTGAAGGTGGGAATTGTGCCCTGGACACCTTCTCGACAGGGCATGCTACCGGATCGATTGGAGCTGCCGGGGGCGACATCGCCGTTGTTGTTGCTACTGTCCGTGCCTGAGGGTCTTCTGCTCCGTTTACCATCATTCGAGCTGTACGAGAGGCTCGATAGGGTGCTGCCAGCATTACTGAGGGACAGCCCTGCTGATATCGGCGACGATGCGTATGATGAGGAGGGAGATGGTGAAGGCGAGGCCGCTGCAGCAGATGAATCCAGGGATTGCGTGCCCAAGTGCCGATGCAGGGCAGCCAGCGAATAGGGTGAAAGTAGCGATGGTGACACGGGCGGCGAGGCACAGTCAGAGTCAGTGAATGAAGGGGAGGGAGACGCGAGGGTGTACGTGCAGTGCTTACCAGCTGAGCTGATTTCCTGACGCAAGCAGGGGGAGACGACGCTCCAGGGTTTGCAATCAAGCCTGGTAAGCAGGCGAAAGCGGGAGCGCGGCGTGTCGCAAGTCGTTGCGTCCGCTTGCCGGGGTTGCGGGTGCGGCAACAGGTGCCGGCGGGGAGCTTGCGACGGGTGTGAGCGAACCCTCGCCGCCAAGCAGCTTGCCTAGGTCCAGGCAGACCTGCTCAGCATCGAAGCGTTCCCATTGTAGGCTCGTACTGTTCTGCCGTTTCTGGAAAGTCGTGGCGCTTCCTGTCGTTGAAAAGCTACGAGAGCTGCGAGGAGGGGCGGGAGAACAGTCGTTGTCGTTGTTTGCTTGTTTGCTCAAGGACTCGTTAACTCGTGTGTTGTTGGGTCCTTTGTGCTGAGGCGTCTGGTGAGGTGGAAAAACACAGTTATTTGCTGCTGTGTTCGGGGGCCGATCATTAGACGCGTGCACCTGCGCGACTGCGAGGAAAGTGGACCGTCTTGTTGGAGATCGCGCCGTTGCCCTGCTGCCTTCCCACTCACGACCGGAATTCCTACGTGGAGTGGTTTGGTGCTTGCTGAGTGTAGTGTTATAGGCGACGGGTTGGCTCGTGCGGCTGGGCGTCAGCGTTTTTTGCCGATGCGCGACACTTGAACGAGCCCTGCTTGCCTTGCTGGACTGAGTTTTGAAGCTCGCTTCAAAGTTTCGGCAGGTTTCCAGATTTAGTATAATGACATCGTCATCTGAGTTGCTTTTATTGACGCCGTTATCCGTCACATGTTCAGGGTCCGAGTCCGTGTCGCAGATTCTCCACAGCCTGCCCAGAATGTGCTTGTGGGTACGCGAGTCGGTGACAGCCTTAATATTCTGCGGTTTGCTTCGTCGAGTTCTTCCACGTTCGACGATGTTGTTTGCCCTGTTCGCGGAGAGTTGACTGAATCGCCCGTTCGGTGTGAGGGAGGTAAGCTTAAGCTGCGCCATTGCACGTTACTAGTATGTAATGCGAATTTATTCACTTGATTCACTTGATAGGTGTTATCACTGTTGGCAGGTTTCACTAAACACAGCTTATCACAATTCAGGTTTGTCTGGGGCACCACTGGTTCTAGTGCTCACGAAAAGTTGTCCGTCGTTGCATACAGCTGACGTTTATCCGCGATTATCCCTGATTCCGGTCAGTTTAGCTTAATGCCGCGATGATTAGGAAGCGCAAAGACAAAAGAGGGGTGTCGAGAATAGGCAGAGGAGCCCGCACAGCCCGCGAAACACAGCGATCAGTGAAAGTGAGAGCAGGTGGAGCGAGTGAATGGCCGAGCACGACGATCGACTGCAGAGTGTCGAAGACTGCGAGCAGTGCGCCGATCAAGGCCGGCCGCCGACCCAGGCGCGGCCAGGACAGAGGTGGAGTAAGAGGGCGAGAGAGATAGGAGAGAAGGTGGGGAGTGAATGTAGGAGAGGAAGGCAGAAAGGCGTTGTAGGGGAATGAATAGAAGGAGCAACGTGGGGTGTAGGGGGGCGTGCATGCAAATGTGAAGGAAAGGCAAGAAAAAGGAAGGGGCGCATGCGAGGACAGTAGCAGCGAGGAGAGAGAGGAGAGGAAAAGAAAGGAAAAGAGGGGAAAGCAAAGGAGCGAGTTCGCTGACAGATACAAAGATGCTTGCAGAGACAGTAAACTGAAAGGGGTGGGTGAGAGTGCAAGAGGGCAAAAAACAAGGGGAAAGAAGCGAGCGGGATGCTGTGAATCGCGAGAGCCGCAAGTGTAAGAGCAAAAACATAGACAAAAGCGTGAGTGACGGAACGAAGGGGGCGAGAGGGGGAACAGAAGGCAAAAGTATAGCGAAGTAAAGGGGAGAGCGTGGAGACGTGACCGGGAGCCGACAAACGAAATGGGGAAGGGGAGGGGGGGAGAGAAAAGGAGAATAGGAGAACAGAGCAACAATGCGAACGGGCGAGCCACGGCCCAGGCGGGTGCATGAGAGAGCAAGCAGAATATGTGTCGATGAGCAGGTGCGTTTAAAGGGTTAAAGAGCTCCCTGCGGAGTCACGAACTTTAATGGATGGCCACGTGGCAAGTAAGAAAGCACAGTGGTTAAGTGTAATGCAAATGTTGCAGAGATTATACCTCCTTCCTGCCCCTTACGTCCGCGTCGGCATAATCCAAGGCACAGGGAGGAGAGGGCGACCCGTGCGCAAACGCACATGCGCCCAAGCGAGCGCACTGCGCCCGAATGGTCTCGTCCGGCACACCATTCAAGCAGAGACGTGGTAAAATAAAGAAACGAAGATACACAGGAGTGGTTATGCAAGGCCAGAGAAATCGGATTGATTAGGGAGAATGAGGTGCTAATTTAGGCGCTATGATTAAAGTTTAAGGAGCGGTGGGAAAAGTAAATAGTAATAGTGGTGTTTAGATAAGCGGGAGCACCGAGTAGAAGGTAGAAGGTAGGTTGCGTGTGGAGAGAGAGTGCTTGGAGGAAGACTGAGAGTGGATGCAGAACTCTGTGTGTAGGTCCACATGTGTGTGAAAAATCCTGAATTAAATTCCCCCGCATCCAGTGCACACACGTCCGAGAGGAGAGAGGTGGCAAAAGGTTCGAAAACATGCGTGATGACAGTCCGGAATTCAAGTGTTAGTTTGATCAGGCAGGCGAACCACAGAATCGCAGAAATATAAATGGAGCATAAGTGTATTTGAGGCTACACTCAGTCAGTCACATAGAAGTTTTATGCAGTTGTTTGCAGATATCTGGCTACCAGCCCGATGCTTGGTGTGCAAGCAGCCGCTTCCGGCAGCCATTGCCGATTTGTGGCTAACGAGCAACGAGCTAAGTTTGCCCTGGATTACGCTTGATTAGCCAATCAACCAGTTGATTAAATAATCGATCAACCAATCGACACCATCCAAGACTGAGATTGAAAGTCGACTCGAGACTGAATTTAAAATTAATTTCCTACTTCGGACTTACCCTTCCTTCAGTTCTCTACGTGATAGTGGCGTACCATTGTAACAGCAGTGAACAACTTGCCATATCCAATAACCTTAGAGCTTCATATCACAATTCTCATCTCGTAGGTCAGGCTAAGGAGATGTCATATTTGATTCGTTGAGGCAGATCAGGATTGATCAGTCGCCAAGATAGGGAGGCTGCATCAACAGTGGCCGTAGCACTCGAGATCCTCGATAAATGTACAGTGATGGAGGTCGGGCGATCGAGCGACCCAGGCACATGACGCAAGACGTCCCCGGAGCAGACCCAGGGTCATGCAGAATGACAAGGATGCAGAATCAGGCTGGCAGAAGAGCAATACTCGCAGCCACGGAATAAAGCCATCAAGCACGCTTGCGGTCATTAGCATCAGCGTAGCGAGATCGAGGCACTGGTACACTTGCATTGCACTTATAGAAACGCACAAATTACGGGGAGATACAAAGGGATCGCGTACGCGTGCACTAATGTAGAAAACCTAACACTTAGTAACCACATATAATCGTAAGGCTCCGCGAAACACAGCAAGGGCCGCAAAGGTCACGAAATTGCAAGAATCACTGACGTCGCAAAACCGGAGAAAAACTGGAGAAGCCAGAGAAACACCGAGAAAACAAGGAACGATTCAGCCCTGCAAGGCCAGATGGCTGGCAGGCGACAGGACGCCCAGAGGGCACGTTCGACCGGCTCGGCAGTCCGCACGAGACGCCCTGAGGTAATATACTGATTCCTTCCAACAGATTAATGTACATTTGATAACAATATCATATTTACTATATCTACATTAGATATGTAATAAACATTTAATAACAATATCATTATTACTGTATCTACATTAGATATGTAATATACATTTAATAACAATATCATTATTACTATATCTACATCAGATGTAATTTAATATACTGATTAAATCCCACAGACCAATATACATTTAATAACAATGTGATAATTACTATACCTACATTGGATCTGATGTAATATACTGATTCTTTCACACAGATCAATGTACATTTGATAGCAATATCATTATTACTATATCTACATTAGATATAATGTAATATACTAATCCCTTCCCACAGATCAATGCACAGTTTGTAACATTATCGTCATTACAATACCTACATTAGATATAATGTAATATACTGATCCCTTCCCACAGATCAATGCACAGATTGTGACATTATCGTCATTACTATATCTACATTAGATATGTAATAAACATTTAATAACAATATCATTACCACTACATCTACATTAGATCTGTTGTAATATACTTATTCCTTCCCACGGATCAATGTACATTTGATAACAATATCATTATTACTATATCTACATTAGATATAACGTGTATACTGATCCCCCCACAGATCGATGTACATTTAATGACAACATCGTTGATACTATATGTACATTGGATCTAACGTAATATACTAATCCCTTCCCACAGATGAATGTACATATAATAACAGTATCGCCATTACCATATGTACATCAGATATCTTATAAACATTTAATAACAATATCATTATTACTATATCTATATTAGATATAGTGTAATATACTGATACGTTCCCACGGATCAATATACATTTGATAACAACATCGTTGATACTATATCTACATTGCATATTATGTAATATACTAATCCCTCCCCGCAGATCAATGTACATATAATAACAGTATCGTTATTTTTATATCTACATTAGATATGTAATATACATTTAATAACAATATCCATTATTACTATATCTATATTAGATCTATTGTAATATATATTTAGCAACAATGTCATTCTTAATATATCTACATGAGATATAATGTAATATGCATTTAATAACAACGTCATTATTACTATGTCTACATGAGATATAATGTAATATACATTTAATAGTAATATAGTTGCTGCTATATCTACCTCGCATACGTAGTATACATTTAATACGAATATGATTATTGGCATATCTACATTAGGTATGTAATATACATTTAATAAAAGTGTCATCATTACTATATCTACATGGGATATAATGTAATAATCATTAAATAACTATGTCATTGCTACTATATCTACATTAGATCGGTGCGGGGTTTTCAGTCCCCCATCGGACGCGTCGCCGCGTGGCGGATTGGGGAATGCTCGGCAGATATGCAGTGTAGTCGGGAAATAAAATACCGACCGCGGAACAAAACTGGAACTTGAAATCCAGAACGCGTCTATTCCCATATCGGGCGGCGTTCTGGTCGGCGTCTGATCCCCATGTTAGGGGCGGCCGTTTTTCTTGATGGGTCAGGAGGCATAGCGGGTACGTTGACACTGCCCGAAAGGGATTTGCGGATGATTCGCGCGTCTCCTGGTTGCTCCTGGCGTCAACGCGCTGTCCCCATGAGCATACCAGGGTGCCGATGTAGGGTGCTGGTGCACGGTAGAGGGCGGATGTAACATTCCCGCCCCTATGCCACAATTGGTCGCGGTCATGGGGGTAGCTGCGTCCGTGATCACCCCCCCACACCCGGAGGCAACCACGTTCGGAGACGGCCTGGTATTCTCGAGTATCAACGACGAATTAATGGAGAATTCTAATTCTAATAATACAACTCGTGTAGAAGGGAGGCAATTGCGTTCTCGCCCAAAGAAAGATCTCAATGAGATGTTGACGGTCGAGGAGCAAATCAGGGGTTTCGACGACGATACCCTTGCGGGTCAGGCGGCAGCATTTACGCCACGCCGCAGCCTAGCGCGGAGTCCTCCGCGAACCGGCGGAAGATCTTCGCCGGTCGCCGCTGAGGGCATCCCTGTCCAGACGCAGGAGAGTGCGACGGACATGGTGCAGGCCCAACAGCCTGATCCGCAGCCAACTCCTCCCTCGGCAGAGGCACAGCCACTAGGGGTTATACTGCAACAACTCCGCAGTCTAGTCGCGGAGATGACCGCAGCCACCGCCAAGCACCGCAATGTTGCTGTGGCGATTAAAAACGGTCTGCCACGGCTGGTTGAGATTGCGGACGCCATCGAAGCGGCCGAGTCTGCACAGGTGACCCTAGAAGCGGGCTGCCGTGAACGGACGCGGGAGGAGACGACTAGCCCCGCGTCCCGGTCATCCCCAACCGAGAAGAGGCTGAAGGATGGCGCGGAGGGGTGGAACGTGGTGGCTCGGAGGAAGCCGAAACCCAACGACGAACGCCTCTGCCGCGACAAAACAGTCGGCCTCTGCCACCTCTGAGGCAGGGAAATGTAAGAAGAAAACCGGAGGAGGCCGCGGTAGAAATTAAGGCCATCCAGCAGACTAGGAACAGCGAGGTGCTCCTCGAGCTCGGAGGGGCGGCAAAGCCCGAGCAGAAGGCCTCGTTCAGTGAGGTTTTGAAGGGTGCCCTGGGCAAGGCGGGATCCGTCCGGCGGATGGAGCCCAAGGAAACAATCGAGCTGAGAGACCTCGACTGCCTCACTACAGCTGGTGAGGTGGAAGAGGCCCTCAGGGCGGAATTGGGCGACTCCGCCGTAGTCATGCGGGTCCACGTAACGAAGGAGAACGCTCGGGGCCAAAAGCTCGCGATAGTCGAGCTCGAGGAGCGGGCAGCGGCCAGACTCCTGGACTGCGGTCGTCTAAGGGTCGGCATGGTCATATCCCGACCCAGAAAGAGGACCACGGTCATGAGGTCCTTTAGGTGCCTGGGTTACGGGCACCTGGCACGTGGCTGTAGGGGCTCCGATCGGTAGAATGACTGCTACCGATGCGGGTATAAGGGGCATGCGGCCAATGGCTGTCAGAAGACTCCGAGGTGTGCGGTCTGCGCTGACCACGGTCTCAAAGGCGCAGACCTGCAGCACGTTTTAGGGTCCGGCGTCTGCAAGGCGTACCGCGACGCTTTAACCGAAGCCAAGAAACGTAATGTCTAAGGTGCTCCAGGGCAACCTTAACCGGAGCCGAGTCGCTGACGCCCTTCTCGAGCAGCTGCGGCAAGAGCAGGAGATCGATATTCTCGACTGATCTTACCGCACTCGAGAATGACCAACGTGGTTCGCCGACACGTTGGGAACCGCTGCGATCTGGATCCCGGATCTTTCCAAATTCCGGGTACAGACGCACGGGGCAGGCGCCGGATTTGTCTGGGTAAAGGGAGAGGGGGTGACGCTGGTAAGCGTGTACCTCTCCCCTAACGACCGCATCGCGGATTTCCGCGAGAAGATTGAAGCCCTCGAAGACACCATCCTGGGAATGGGGGGCGGATGTGTTGTTGGAGGGGACTTTACCGCGAAGGCAGTCGAGTGGGGAATGCCTAGACCGGACACCAGGGGAAGGCTGGTCATCGAACTGGCGGCCCGCCGGAACCTGGAGATCCTCAACCGAGGGTCGGCCACGACCTTCCGGAGGTTTGGTTATCAGGAGACCATCAACGACATCACGATGGCTTCTGAGCATGTCGCCCCCCCGTGTCGATGACTGGAGAGTCATCGAGGACTACACGGGGAGTGACCACCAGTATGTGGTTTTCCGGATAGCCGGGACAAGAAGTCGGAGCAAGGTTCCACCCCCTGTGCGAGCGTGGAACGTCCAAACGCTCAAGATCGTTTCGCTCCAAACGCTTCGAAGAGGCCCTCCAAGTCGGGATGCAGAACATTTCGTAGCCCGACGGAGGGCCGTGGACCTGGCTATCGCTGGAGCGGTTCGTCGACGCAACCATGGACGCCATCCATAAGGCGTGCGATGTGTCGTTGAGCCGCGGAAAGTCATGCAGTGCCAGACAGCCTGCCTACTGGTGGTCGAACGTTATCGCCGACCACCGGAGGGACTGCCATCATCTGCGGAGAGCAGCCCAGCGGGCGAAGCGCACCACCGATGGAGAGGCCCTGTGGGAATCCTACAGGGCCAAGCGCCGCGAGCTCCGCCACGCTATTCGCGTGAACCAGCTGGCGCTGCTGGGATCTCCGCGAGGAGGTCAACCGTGATACGTGGGGTCTAGGGTACCGTATTGTGCGTCGCAAAATTGGTGCCCAAAACGGCCCCGCGGTCTTACCCGCAGATGAGGCATCGGCGATCGTGGACGCCCTCTTTCCGGACCACCCGGCAAGAGCGCGACAGCCAACGGGGTTGCAGGTGGAGGAGTTCCCCCCCTTCACCATGCAGGAGATGCAGGGTGCAGCCCGGACCTTCCGCAACAGGAAAGCCCCGGGCCCAGACGGCATTCCAGCAGAGATCGTGAAGCTGGCTGTGCTAAACGCCGATGCTGGAAATGCTAAACGCATGTCTGGGGTCCGGCCTTTGGCCGACGCGATGGAAGGTGCAGCGCCTTGCGCTGATTACTAAGGGGAAGGGGCAGCTTGCCGGTCCGTCCGCATACCGCCCTATATGTATGCTGGACACGGCCGGTAAACTGCTGGAGAAAATGATTAGGCCCCGCCTCCTAGAAGCTATCCGGGAGGCGGGCGATCTATCGGATCGGCAATACGGCTTTAGACGCGGAAGGTCCACAGTCGACGCCGTACGGGTGGTTCTGGATGCCGCCGATAAGGCGGAGTCCAGCAACCGGCACAGCTGGCATGTCGTCCTCGTAGCCACGCTCGACGTCAGGAACGCCTTCAACTCGGCAAGTTGGGCGGGGATACTCGAAGCCCTGAAGAACACCTTCCAGGTCCCAGACTATCTCCTCCGTATTATGGAGAATTACTACTCCGACCGTGTTCTGGTCCACGACACGGTTGAGGGGAGACGGAGGAGAAAAGTCTCTGCAGGACCACTCCTGCACCCCAGGGGTCCATATTAGAACCGGACCTCTGGAACGCGTTCTACGACGCCATCCTGCGGATCGAGTTCCCCATCGAGGCGTTCCTGGTGGGCTACGCGGACGACATAGCGGTAGTTATTGTCGCCCGCGACACGGAGTGCGCACAGTTTGGCCTTAATCATGTCATGAGGCGGATCGAGAGGTGGATGAATGATGCGGGTCTTCGGTTAGCTACGGAGAAGACCGAGCTCGTCGTCCTGTCAAGGCGAAGGATCCCCACAGAAATACCGTTCAAGGTGGGGATCCACACCATCATCGCTAAGGCCGCCGTTAGGTACCTGGGGGTCCTGCTTGACAGCAAGCGGACCTTCTGGGCACAGATACGGCAGACGGCCGACAGGGCGGCAGCAACCGCGTCATCCTTCGCCCACCTCATGGTGAACATCGGAGGCCCAAGGCCGGCGAAGCGGTGGCTGCTCATGACCTCCATAGAGTCTGTACTGCTGTACGGCGCGGAGATTTGGACTGGAGCCCTCCGCTTCTAAAAGTACCGCCGCAGACTAGCGGCGGTTCAAAGGAGGTACGCACTTCGGATAGCCTGTTCCTACAGAACTGTCGCGGAGCCAGCTGTGTTGGTGATAGCTGGAATGCTGCCCATAGACCTGCTTGCGCTTGTGGGCAAGCAGGTCTATGAGGCGAAGAGGAGTGGCCAAGACACGGTTAATGCGAAGAGGGTGGCTCGAGAGGCCACCCTGCACCGCTGGCAGCAGCGTTGTCGGAAGAGGCAAGGGGGCGCTGGACGGCTAGGCTAATTCCAAGCCTCGCCCCCTGGCTCAATAGGAAGCACGGCGAGGTGTACTACTACCTTACCCAATTCCTGAGCGGGCACGGGTACTTCCGTGCGTACCTGTTCAGGATGGGTAAGGCCACCTCGCCTGTGTGCGGTTATGGCTGCCAGGATGCAGGGGACAGTGCTGAGCACACCCTCTTCCAATGCGGACGCTGGGCGGCCGAGAGGAATGCCCTCCAACAGGAGGTAGGCCCCATCACCCCCGATAACATCGTGGGGGTGATGCTGTAGACATTGCAAACTTGGAGCGCCGTCGCCAATTATGTGCGACGGTTACTCCAGCAGAAGAAGAAGGAGGAGAGTCGGTGGAATCTCCTAACTACAGTGCAGGGAATGCCACCGGCAAGTTGATGCAGCTCCTCACGGGCCACCTTCTGTTGTGAGGGAATTCGAAGAGCAACGCGCGGAAGCACGCGCAACAGGCGACTCCCCCCCGAAGTAATGTGATAAACAGTTCCGGGGGGGACCAAAGTCGCATAAAGGGTTTGCGGTTTTTTAGTGGGTTGAGATCCCACATACCCCGAGGCACGTGGTCCGCCCTGCGGATCTTGAACAACGGAAGATTTTTCCGCAGTTTCCCTTCGCCAAAACAAAAAAAAAAGGAAAACAGTCACGGGGACTGTCGACAGAAGTGAAAAGTTAAAACTATGAAATAACAGTGGCTTTTTTTGAATTTTCACATTAATTGTAGTATCAAAAATTAAAATTTCATAATTTGTAAATTAAGATTATTAACATTAATCTGGTTCTCACATCTATCAGCACTACGAGCAACAATTATATACATATTTATTCTAAACAGGATACAATAGGCTTATGGTAACTACAATAGATAAGAAAAAAAAATCTTTGATTGAAATTTATATAAATATCGTGTAAATTTTGATCAACTTTTTCCTATACATATAACCACCGCTCGACCTTAGTTTTTGAGATATTTTCGAAAAACTGTCGAAACTAATGCATTGAATTCTGCCTGTTCGTGTACGTCCGTGTTACATCTTACGCATTAGTGTGCGATCGTCGCTTTTCTACTGTTTTTGCAGGTGTAACGACCCGATAATCGAACGCAATATCTTTTTAATTTCATTTTATTTATCATAACTAATTTTTATATTTCATACAGAGTATTTTATTTAATTTTTTAACCGACTTCGAAAAGGAGGAGGTTACTCCATTCGATCAGTATGTATGTTTTTTTTTTTTTTTTTTCTTTTGTGTGTGTTCACCAATTACTCCGAGATGGATGTACCAATCGGAACGAAACCTTTTACATCTTGTAGGGTATGTCTTCCGGTTGGTCCCATTGAAAAACAATTTTTCATTTTTTTCATTGTTATTGCAAAATACAGGAAGTTTTTAATGTCAAAATTGGACGATTTCAATGACCTTTTAATATGTTGTCGGGGATATGATTCTGAACAACTTTTTCATTATGCATAATTAACGGAAAGCTTTAGTTTCCGAGATATTCGTAAAAAGCTATTGTTACTACTACATTGAATTCTACGTATGCCTACGTGTCTTTACCGGTGTATGAGTCAGCATGCAGTCGCCGATTCTCTACTGTTTCTTGTATACATGTATACTCTCCAAGGCATGAACCGATTGCGATGAAACCTTTCACATTTCCGCGATATCTCACTTGCAAAAATTTATGCAATTTGTTATTGTTAATAACTATTGTTATAACTTGTATGGAACTTGTTATCGCTAAAAACTATCGGTGTTGCAATTAACCAATAAGAACGGTAAACCACCTTACGGGATCCTACAAATACTGCTCGTTCCACTAAAAAGTGTGAAATAAAATAATTTTTAACAAAAAATACAACCGACTTCGAAATGCACTAAAAAGTATGAAATAATTTCTACTTCATTTATACAAATACCCAACAGCTATTAATAAAACTTATTTACTCGTTAAATAGTATACTAAATACATTTCAACCTTTTCGGAGGCGGTGCAAAATTAAAAATACCCGAATATACGATGCTGTCAATAATGATTTGATAGGTTGTCGACGCCTGAATATTCCTAGTATAAGAAAAGTTTTTAATTTTGCGCCGCCCCCGAAAAGGTTGAAATGTATTTAGTATACTATTTAACGAGTAAATAGGTTTTATTAATAGCTGTTGGGTATTTGTATAAATGAAGTAGAAATTATTTCATACTTTTTAGTGCATTTCGAAGTCGGTTGTATTTTTTGTTAAAAATTATTTTATATTGTTAATACTTCGCTTAATTTGTATAACAATTTTTGTAATTAACATTTTCATTTTCATCGATAACCGAGTTTGTTAAATTCATCGATAAAAGTTTAGTCGATAGGTCAGACGGTAAAACAGTTTACCGATAAATTATCGACGTCTGACCGCGCACGCGCCAGCGCAACCCCAGTGAACACATAGTGGGGTAGAATTCTAGAGCGGGGATGCTGGACCACCACGTGATGGGGAAAACCCAGCTACCCCAAGAACTCTATGCGAAAAAAAAGTGCCGACTCAGCAAAATCTGAGTATAAATAGAGGCGTTCCGCACAGTTTCGATGCAGATCTTCTCAGGCCTTGGCCTGAAGCAGACAATACTCTGAACAGTAGAGAAAAGCTTGCGCTCAACTGTTTAGGCAGCGATAGAGCGCGAGTTACAGCTATTTCCTACTCTTCCACTGGTGGCGTGCAGTACTACAGATCAGTGGACCTCCTATCCACGGTACGCAACGTGTTACACAGGTGTTACGCTAAGTCAACATTTAAGTGTAAAGAGCTAGCGAGGAGCGGAGCTCCTTGAACTTCCTGCGATTAACACAGCTCTGGTATAACCAGAAACCGATTGCGACCCATAGGAAAGGTTAACTCGACTCCAATAGTTTTGCACAAACCTCTGGAATTTAGTTTCCATAATCATTATTGAAAATTAAACAGAGTATTGACTGTACATGAAGACTAAGCCACATTCGCGTCAGCGCTATCAATAATTGTTAATTACTATAACTTATTACTAATAACTAATTACTAGTTTCTATTACTAATTACATATTTCTTACTGTATTCCCAATTTAGGGCGAACTAATTATAATTTCTTATTGTATTCTTATTCCTAGCCGCACTTATTGTGATACTAGCGATTTTGTTTTATATTATATTACAATTTAATAATCACTTACCTTTTTATTTTTGAATAAACAAATTTTAATCAGTTTCTAGCACATTAGTGTTTGAATTTCACTCCTTAACCGCACACCACGCGAACCTATGATCCCTAAAACACAGAATACGAGTCGCCTTCTAAGAGAACCGCTCTCCCTACAAGTCGGTGCAGTAACGTACTCACTCTGGGTCGTTACACAGGCAACAGCATGACGACTGATGATCAACATATACCTTGTGTATTTCTGCACTTCGATGTGTCGTAGCTAGATAATACAAAATGAAATTATACGAATATTTAAACATTTTTTATTTGGACTTGTGTGTGCTGGCTGCCTAACGGCAGCCGGGAATTTACTATAACCTAATCTGACCTAATCTAATCTACCTAATCAGTGAATTAGGTTAGGTTAGATTAAAGCGATATCCTGGTCGCCGTCAGGCAACCAGATGCACATAGTGCGATTTAAAATCATTAAAATTAGTTAAATTTAATTTTTAAGCCCACCCGTTATATATAAATATATACATACATTGGTGTCGGTCACCATGCTGCTACCTGCAAAAACAATAGAACAGCGGCGATCGCACAGTGACGCGTAAGAAGTACACGGACGCACACGAACAGGCAGAATTCAATGTATTAGTTTCGACAATTTTTTGAAAATATCTCGAAAACTAAGGCTGAGCGGCGGTTATACGTATAGGAAAAAGTTGTACAAAGTGTTGATTTCTACAACATTTTTAAAAATCATCGAAATCGGAGTTACTGTGCGTAATTTAAATAATTACCGGTTAAATATTAAAAAACTAAAAAATAAATAATATTAAATTTTTAAACACAAATATTGATACTTTCCACGTAGTCAATTTAACTTTACATAACACAACACGTTACTCTTATAGCCCGTGCGCCAGTCTGGTACATACCACTGCATTAGATCGTCATTTCGAGCATGTCGGTAACGCGAACCCATAAGATTTTCCCCTACCGAAAATCGCTCAACACGCCTAAAGAAGTTTTCACTTCAAAAAATATCTACATTAGATAGAATGTAATATACATTTAATAACAATGTCGTTATTACTGTATCCACTTGAGATATAATGAACTATGCATTTAATGAGAATGTTGTTTTTATTATATCCACATGAGATATAATGCAATATGCATTTAATAACAATAACGTTATTACTATATCTACATGAGATATATTGTAATATACATTTAATAGCAATATAATTGTTACATGATCTACATCAGATACGTAATATTCATTTAATAACATTGTCATTATTACTATGTCTACATGAGATGTAATGTAATATACATCTAATAACAATGTCATTATTACTATATCTACATCAGACATGTAATATACATTTAATGACAATGTCATTATTACTATATCTACATCGCATACGTAGGGTACATTTAATAACGATATAATTATTACTATATCTACATGAGATATATTGTAATATACATTTGATAACAATATAATTGTTACTATATTTACATCAGATATGTAGTATACGTTTAATAACAATGTCATCATTACTATATCCACATGAAATATAATGCAATATGCATTTAATGACAATATCGTTATTACTATATCTACATGAGATATAATGTAATATATATTTTTTAGCAATATAATTGTTAGTATATCTACATGAGATATATTGTAATATACATTTGATAGCAATATAATTGTTATTATTTCTACATCAGATATATAATATACATTAAATAACCATGTGATCATTACTTTATCTACATCAGATATGTAATATTCATTTAATAACATTGTCATTATTACTATATCTATATGAGATATAATGTAATATACATATTTTAACAATATACTTGTTACTATATCTACATGAGATATATTGTAATATACATTTAACAACAATATAATTGTTATTATATCTACATGGGATAATGTAATATACATTTAATCACAATATAATTGTTACTATATCTACATGAGATATAATGTAATATGAATTTAATAACAATGTCATTATTACTATATCTGCATCGCCTACGTAGTATACATTTAATAACAATATAATCTACGTATGCGATGTAGATATAGTAATAATCACATTGTTATTAAATGTATATTACAGTACATCTCTTGAGTTCCGTTGTGGTAACGGTCGCGTGCGAACGGAGATCTGTGAAGCGGAGCGATTATAGAGCGTGAAAGCTAGAAAAGTGAAGTATAAAAAGAAAGAGTGGTAGTGGGTGTGAGTGAACAGGGGTAGGAAGGAGTGGTGGTGGAGGGAGGGAGAAAAGTAGTGAAAGAGAGAAGAAAGATCGTAGAGAAGCGAGCACATTAGGTGACAGGTTAGAATCCAGAAGGCTTAGAAAGGGAGACGGAAACGTGCGACGCCTAGGGAGCAGAGAGAGCGGCGAGCACAGAAACAAGGATGGCCGATAGGGCAGAGAAAGGAGCGGCGAAGAGGAGTGGAGAGGCTGGAATAGAAGACGGGACGAAGGAAAAGAAAGATGCGTAGTGGAGGGAGGTGCCCGGGAAATCGGAAAAATGGGGGAAAAGAGGTAGGACCTCGAACATAGAGGTGTTGAGAAGAGAAAGGACGATGAGCATAGGAAGCATGGAAAACCTAGAGGAAATATGGAAGAGAAAAAGGGAGGAAGGAAGTGAAGAGGGTACGCAAAAAGGAAAAGACGATGAGGGGAAAAAACGAACAAGCGGATGGATGTTTAAAGAAAGCAATGTGACGGAAAGATCTCCAGAGAAGAAAAAGGAAAGGAGAGAAGGTGTTGGAGAAGTTGGCGAAATAAAAGAGTTAATAAAAGATTTAGGAAGAGACCTGGGAGAGAAGATGGAAAGGGTGGAAGAAAATATGAGGGACCTAAGAAAAGAAGTGAGAGAAGAAATAGAGAAGTTAAAGGAAGATTCGGTGAGAAGGGAGAAAAGGTGGGCAGAACAAAAGAGAGAAATGGAAGGGAGGATAGAATTCCTGATAAGAAAGATTGAGGAATTAGAAAAGGAGGGGGAAGGGGGGACAAAGTGGAGTGAGATGGAAGAGAAAGTGCATAAGACGGTACAGGAAGTGATAGAAAAAAGAAAGGAGGAAATAGGAGGTGAGAAAACGAATGAGAAGCTGAGTGAGCTCGAAAAGAAATGGGAGAGGAAGGAGAAAGAAGAGAGAAGGAGAAATATAATAATCAGAGTGACGAAAGTAAGAAGAGAGGTGATGAAAGAGAAGGCGGAGGAGATTTTAAAACTAACAGGTGTAGAAGACGCAATAGAGGAGGTAAAAGAATTAGGTGCGAGTGAAAAAGGAAAAGAAGTTAGCATGATGCTGCTAAAAATAAAATCAAATGAACTGAAAAGGAGGATAATGGAAAACAAGAAGGCGCTAAAAGGAAGGGAAGACAGGATAGAAGAGGACTTAACGTGGGCGGAGAGGAAGACACAATGGACGTTAAGAAAAATCGGAAGAGAAGAAAGAGAGAAATGAAAATACGTGTGGGTAGACCTCGGGAAGATAAGAATAGAGGGGAAATTGTGGAGATGGGATGAAGAAAAGGGAGTGCTGGTAGACTGGGAGAGGAAGGAGAGGAAGTACTCCCAAGGAGAAGGACAAAGGAAGGGGGAAGAAGAGAAGGGGATATAGTATTGGAAATAGGTGGTGAAACGAAATAAAAATGAGAAAATACTTTTAAATGAAAACTTTATTTAAAACACTTGGAAGGGCACGTCCGTACCGCTCGGAAGAAACAGTCAGACTAAGACAGGTCAGTGACGAAGAATTCGTCACGTACCCATAGACCCTATCGGTCCTATTCATTGTCTAAATAAGCCAAGAAGGAACACAGCTGCACCCTCTTGACTTGTGTCTCGAAAAAGAAACGCAATACGTACGTCGATGGTTTTTGTAAACGGAACGAAAGAAAACTTTCTCTTCTTGAAAGATAAAAACCAACATATAGGGGCCGAAGAAGGCCTGGAAAGAACACGGAAGCAAAAGAAAAGAGGAAGGAAAGAAAAAGTGGAGGGGGGAGGGCAAGAAGAGAGCGGAAGGAGATGCGAGAAGAAGGGAGCAACAGATGGAAAAATAAGCAGAAGGGAGGAAGAGAAGGGAAACAAAGATGGGGAAGAAGGGGAAGTATGGACGGTAGGATTCTAGAATTGTGCTGGAGTAAGAAACAAAGATGAAGATTTTTGGGAAACAATAAAGAAATGGGATGCGGTGGTACTAATAGAGACATGGCTGGAGGTGAGGGGGTGGGAAAATATGAGAGACAGGTTACCCAAAGGGTACAGATGGGAGGTTCAATTAGCGAGTAGAAGGAACAAAAAAGGAAGAGCAATCGGGGGGATGATAATGGGGGTAAAAGAAGAGATGATAGGGGAGGAAGGAGGGTTCAAAAAAGAAGCAGAAAAAGAGGGCATATTGGGAGCAAAATGTAAGGGGGGTAAGGAGAATTGGACGCTGTTTGGGGTGTACGTAAATGAAGACATGGAAACAAAGATTGAAGAACTGAGACCATGGCTCGAGGAAATGGAGGGGGAGGGAAGGACGATAATTGGTGGTGACTTCAACGCGAGAACAGGAGAGGAAGGAGGAGCTCAAGAAAAAGAGGAGGAAGAGGAGGGGGAAGAGAGAAGAAGATCCAAGGTCAAGAAGATCAACGGGGAAGGTAAAAGATTGATGGAAACTTTAAGGGAAACGGGCTGGTCAATTGTGAATGGGAGCATAGCAGGGGATGAAGAGGGAGAATTTACATACACAGGGGTCAGAGGAGATACGGTGATTGATTATGTGATAGCGGAAGCAGAGGGGAGGGAAAAAATTATAAGCATGGAAGTAGGGGACGGTGTGGACTCGGACCACCACCCGCTGATAGTGAAGTTGCGGGCGGGAGGGAAAAAGAGGACGAAAGTAGAAACGGAAAGGAGAGCAATAGCGAGAGGAAACTGGACGGAGCTGGGGAGGAGAAATTTCAGGGAAGGACTAGATTGGAGGAAAAGCAGGGGTGGCAAAGTTGAAGAGGATATGGATGAAATGATAGAGCAATTTAAAAGAGGGCTAGAAAAAAGCAAAGAGAAGGGACAGATGAGAAAGAAAAAAGGATGGTGGGATGAGGAGTGCAAGAAAAGGAAGAGGGAACTCAGGGGAGTACTAAGAGATTGGAGGAGGGGGCGGGCGGAGGGAGAAAGCTACAGGAAGATAAAGAGAGAATACAACAGTTTATGCAAAGACAAAAAGAGAGAGGAAATCGAGAGGTTCATAAAAGAGGTGGTGGGAGCCAGAACAGATAGGAGGTATGGAAAATAGTGAACAGAGAAGGGAAGAAAAGAGAACATGTCCACACGAATATAAAGGAGGAAGAGTGGAAAACCCACTTTATGGACCTGTTAGGAGGGACGAATGAAAAAGTGGCATTGGGGGGCGAGAGGAAGGCGGAGGAGGAAGAAGAGGGGGTGAAAGAAGAGGAAATAAGCAGGTAGGAAATTAGAAGAGCGGTAGCTAAGTTAAAGGATGGGAAAGCAGTAGGTGGAGATGGAATCCCAAATGAGGTATGGAAGTATGGAGGGGAGGAAGTATCGAAGTGGATGCTGGAAATCTGCAACAGTGTATGGAAGGGAGAAGGGTGGCCAGAGGGATGGAAAGAGGGTATAATAGCACCAATTAGAAAAAAGGGGAAAGGAAACCAAGCCAGTGACTATAGGGGAGTGACCCTGATGCCAACTCTGTACAAGATCTACACGGCGGTGCTAACGGAGACAATAAGGAAAGAAGCTGAAGAAAAAGGAATGTTACCAGACAACCAGACGGGCTTTAGGAAGGGAATGGGAACTATGGATAATATATATACATTGAACTATGTGGTAAATAGGCAGATAAAGAAAGAGAAGGGGAAGGTGGTGGCGTGTTTTGTCGACCTAAAAGCCGCCTTCGACTCAGTGGACAGAGGAGTCCTGATGGAAGCGCTAAGGGAAAGAGGGGTTAGGAATGGGCTAAGAGAAAGGGCAAGGGAAGTACTGAGAGAGACCAGAAGCAGGGTAAGGACGAGCGAAGGGATGACAGAACCGTTCTGGACGGCAAGAGGCCTGAGACAGGGATGCCCCTTGAGCCCAATTTTATATAATCTGCTGACGGCGGATCTGAAAGAGGAAATAAAGAAAGGGGGGATAGGAGGGATTAAGATCGGGGAGAAGAAAATATGCACCCTGGCCTATGCAGATGATGTGTTGATAATGGCGGAGAGGGAGGAGGATATGACAATACTACTAAAGAAGTTAGAAAGGTACTTGGACAAAAAGAGACTGGAATTGAACCGGGAAAAGTCAAAGGTGATGAGATTTAGAAAGGGGGGAGGAAGATGGAAGAAGAGAGACTGGATATGGAAGGGAAAGAAGATGGAAGAGGTGGAAACGTTCAAGTACCTAGGATATACATTTAAACGAAACGGGGGAAGCGAACTGCACGTAAAAGACAGGGTGAGTAGAGCCAGCGGGGTAATGAGACAAGTGTGGGGGATTGGGAAGAGAAGATTTGGAAAAGATTGGAGAAGGAGGGTGTGGCTCTGGGACAAACTAGTGTGGACGGTAATAGCGTACGACGCAGAAGTATGGGGGTGGAGAGAATGGAGGGAAATAGAAGGATTCCAGGAGAGGTCCCTGAGATGGATACTAGGTACAGACTGGTGTACACCAGGTTACATGATGAGAGAGGAGCTACAAAGAGCGAAACTGCGGGTAAAAGCCGGGAAACTAGCATGGGGCTTCGAAGAAAGGTTGTGGGAGGGGAAGGGTGGGGAGTTGGCAAGAAGATGCTGGGAGGAAATGTTAAGGGGGGAGCAAAGAAACGCAGTGAAAAACAAGTGGGATGAGGAAAGAGAAAAATTTTTCGTGGAAAGGGGAATTACTCCGGAGCAACTGGAATTAAAAAGGAGAGAAGGAGAAATGAGCTTCAAGGAAATAGAAGAGGCGGATGTGCGGATGCAGGAGGAGGAAAACTGGAGCAGGATACGGGCCTCGAGATACAACAAATGGTATACAGTGATAAAAAGCGGAGGAATACCAAAGTATCTGGAAAAAGGATGGAAGGAAGAAAGATGGAAAAGAATTGCAAGATTCAGGCTGGGAAATGAAGTAAAGGAATCCAGATACTGGGAAAGCGAAGAGAAAAGGACCTGCAGAATCTGTAAGTGGGAGCAAGAGTCGTGGGAGCACGTGTGGGATGGGTGTGGGTTAAACAAGGAAAGAAAAGAGGGATGACAAGAAAAAGTAAAAGAGCTACTGGGGGAAAGTGGGGAAGGGGAAGCCTGGATGAAAGAGGTGGAAAAAGAGAGAGAAGAAACGGAGGAGGAGACGTATGCCGGAAAAAGAGGCAGTGACATTACCGACGAAGAAAGAAAACAAAGAAGAGGGAAATAGGGAGGAGTGGCGCCAACGGCAGAACAAAGCGGTTGGCAACACTGAGGCAACTAAAACACATGAGCCAGAGAAAAGTGCAGCCAAGCTAAAACCACGTGATAAAGCATAAAGCAGAAAACGGAAAAAGAATTCAAAGCGAACAAGAAGAAGGGAAAAACGAAGAGACAGGAGGCAAGGTAGAGAAAAAGGAAAAGATAGAAGTAGAAAGAAAAGAAATGGACTCTCTGGGAGAACTGGTGAAGGAAGTAAGGAGACTGAGAGAAGAAATTACAGACTTAAGAGAGGAAGTATACGGGTGGAGGTTAGAACCACGTAGAGCCCGTGGAGAAAAAGGGGAAAAACAGGATGCAGAAGAAAAAGGCCAGCGAAAACAGAAGAGAGAGGATGAGGAAAGGAAAAATAACGAGGCAGAAGAGGAAGAGAAAATAGCGATGGAAAAGATGAGAAGAGAAAGGAGGAGGAGAAATTTGATCTGGAAAGGGATAGAAGGAGGGAACTTGGAAGAAAACATCTCCTTCATAAAAAAGATACTGAAAAAGGAGCTGGGGGGGGGGAGGTTAATATAGTAAGAGCCACAGAAAGAGAAGGGGACGGTGGGAGGAAAATAGTGATAACAGAGTGGAAGGAAGAGGAAAAGAAGAAAGAGATGGTGTGGATGAAGAACGGGATATGGGATAGATGGAGGGTGGAAGTAGATGAAGATTTGACAAAAGAAGAAAGAAGGATGAAGTGGCTAATAAAGGAAAAAGCGAAGATGGGTGGTTCACAACAGCAGAAGGATATAGGTGGAGGGACAGGAGATGGTATGGAGCGAGGAGGAAAGAGCCTGGAAGAAGGAAAATTTAAAGGACAGAATGGAGAGAGCCATGAAGGCGGGCCAGGCCGAAGGAGCCGATGCAGCAGAAGCAAGGAGCGCAGACAGGAAAGGAGAAGAGCAGTAGGGAAGAAGGGAGGTGAAAAAAACCAAACAAAGGGCAGTAACCAGGACAAGAGAGGGAAACAAGTGATGTGGAGAGGACAAACGTAGAAATGGGTGGTGATGTGGATAGTACAAAGAACGTTAAAGTTCCTAATAGTTCATAGTCTAGTGGACAGAGTATATTTATGTAATGGTAGTCATTACTGTAATTACCAGTCACAAGTTATGGTTGCTATGGTTTACGGGAGATAAAAGGTATAGAGGGCTTAGGGATAGTGCTAAGATTTTCTCAGTTATTTCTTATATTTTAACAGTAGTCGATAAGTTAGTTAAAGTTTAAAAAAAAAAAAAAAGTTTGATATGAGTTAAGTTTCAGTTTAGTTTCAGTTTTATGATCATTTACACTACGTCTATTGTTATATTTTCATTTGCAGCATTATTGGTATTCACATTATAGGTACTTTTATCTTAATTATTTTTATCTTTATTTTTATTTTTATTTTTATTTTTATTTTACATTGACATTTTACTTGACATTATAACAATGTCATTACTATTACATTCACATGAGATATAATGTAAGGTACATTCAATAGCAATGTCATTATTATTATGTCTACATCGCATACGTAGTGTACATTTAATAACGACATAATTACTACTCCATCTACATCAGATATCTAATCATTATTACCATATCCACATGACATATAATGCAATATGCATTTAATAACAATGTCGTTATTATTATATCTACATGAGATAATGTAATATACATTTAATCACAATATAATTGTTACCGTATTTCCATCAGAGACGTAATATACATTTAATACCAATGGCATTATTATATATCCACATGAGATATAATGTAATATACATTTAATAACAATGTCATATTACTATATCTGCATGAGATATAATGTTGTAAACATTAAATAACAATGTCACTAATGCTATATCTACATGAGATATAATGTAATATACATCTAATAACAATGTCATTATTACTATATCTACATCAGACATGTAATATACATATAATAGGAATATAATAATTACTATATCTACATCAGATATGTAATATATATTTAATAACATCGTCATTATTAGTATATCTACATCGCATTCGTAGTGTACATTTAATAACAATATAATTGTTACTATATCTACATCAGATATATAATATACTTTAAATAACAATGTCGTTATTATGATATCTACATGAGATAATGTGATATACATTTAATCACAATATAATTGTTACCGTATTTCCATCAGGGACGTAATACACATTTAATACCAATGGCATTATTATATATCCACATGAGATATAATATTATATACATGTAACAACAATGTCATTATTACTATATCCACATGAGATATAATGCAATATGCATTTAATAACCATGACGTTATTACTATATCCACATGAGATACAATGCAATATGCATTTAATGACAATGTCATTATTACTATATCCACATGAGATATAATGCAATATACATTCAATAACAATGTCCATATTACTATACCTACATGAGACATACTGTAATATACATTCAATAACAATATAATTGTTACTAAATCTACATTGGGTATGTAATATACATTTAATAACAATGCCATTATTAATATATCTACATGGGATAATGTAATATACGTTTAATAACAATATCATTATTACTATACCTACACGCGATATACAGTAATATACATTTAAAAACAATGTCATTATTACTACATCTACATCAGATGTAATTTAATATACTGATTTACTCCCACAGACCAATGCACATTTAATAGCAATATAATTATTACTATATCTACATTGGATCTAATGTAATATAATGATTCCTTCACACAGATCAGTGTACATTTGATAACAATATCATTGTTACTATATCTATATTAGATATAATGTAATATACTGAGCCCTTCCACAGGTCAATGTACATTTGATAACAACATCGTTGATGCTATATCTACATTGGATACAATGTAATATACTAATCCCTTCCCACAGATCAATGTTCATATAATAGCAGTATCGTTAGTACTATATCTACATTAGATATAATGCAATATACTGATTTGTTCCCACAGACCAATGTTCATTTAATAACAATATCATTATTACAATATCTACATAAGATATAATGTAATATACCGATCCCTTCCCACAGATCAATGAACATTTGACAACAATATCATTATTACTATATCTACATTAGATATAATGTAATATACTGAGCCTTTCCCACAGATCAATATATATGTAATAACAGTATCGTTATTACTATATCTATATATCATTGGATATAATGTAATATACTAATCCATTCCTGCAGATCAATGTACATAGAATAACAGTATCGTTATTACTATATCTACATTAGATATGTAATATACACTTATTAACAATATCATTATTACTATATCTACATTAGATGTAATTTAATATACTGATTTAGTCCCACAGACCAATGTACATTTAATAACAATACCATTATTACTATATCTACATCAGCTGTAATTTAATATACTGAATTAATCCCACAGACCAACGTACATTTAATAACAATATCATTATTGCTGTATCTACATTGGATATGTAATATACATTTAATAACAATATCATTATTACTATATCTTCATTGGATATAATGTAATATACTGATCCCTTCCCACAGATCAATGTACATATAATAACAGTATCGTTATTACTATATCTATATCTATATCATTAGATATAATGTAATATACTAATACCTTCCCGCAGATCAATGTAGATAGAATAACAGTATCGTTATTACTATATCTACATTAGATATGTAATATACATTTAATAACAATATCATTATTACTATATCGACATTAGATATAATGTAATATACTGATCCCTTCCCACAGATCAATGTACACTTGATAACAACATCGTTGATACGATATCTACATCGGATATAATATAATATACTTATCCCTTCCCACAGATCAATGTGCATATCATAACAGTACCGTTATTACTATATCTACATTAGATATGTAATATGCATTTAATAACAATATCATTATTACCATATCTTCATTAGATATAATGAAATATACTGATCCCTTCCCACAGGTCAATGCACAGACTGTAACATTATCGTCAATACTATATCCACATTGGATATGTAATAATCAATTAATAACCATATCATTATTGCTATATCTACATTACATATAATGTAATATACTGATCCCTCCCCACAGATCAATGTACATTTGATAACAATATCATTATTACTATATATACATTAGATATTATGTAATATACTGATCCCTTCCCACAGATCAATGTACATCTGACTACAACATCGTTGATACTATATCTATATTAGACATAATGTAATATACTGATCCCTTCCCACACATCAATGTACATATAGTAACAGTATCGTTATTACTATATCTACATTAGGTATGTAATATACATTTAATAACAGATATCATTATTAATATATCTACATCAGATGTAAATTAATGTACTGCGTTAAACCCACGGACCAATGTACATTTAATAACAGTATCATTATTACAGTATCTTCATTAGATATAATGTAATATTCTGATCCCTTCCCACAGATCAATGTACACATAATAATAGTATCGTTGTTACTATATCTACATTAGATATGTAATATAGATATAATAACTATATCATTATTACTATATCTACATCAGATGTAATGTAATATACTGATTTGCTCCCACAGGCCAGTCCTCATTTAATAACAATATCATCATTGCTATATCTACATTAGATATTTAATATATATGTAATATCAATATCATTGTTACTATATCTACATCACATGTAATTTAACATACTGATTTAATCCCACGGACCAATGTTCATTTAATAACATATCATTATTACTATATTTACATTAGATATAATATAATACACTGATTCCTCCCCACAGATCAATGTACATATAATAAAAGTATCGTTATTACTATATCTACATTAGATATGTAATATAGATTTAATAACAATTTCATTATTACTATATCTACATTAGGTGTAAAGTAATATACTGATTCCTTCCCACAGATCAATGTACACTTTATAACAACATCGTTGATAAGATATCTACACTGGATATAATATAATTTACTAATCCCTTCCCACAGATCAATGTGCATATAATAACAGTATCGTTATTACTATCTCTTCATTAGATATAATGTAATATACTGATTTGTTCCCACAGACCTATGTTCATTTGATAACAATATCAGTATTACTATATCTACAGTACATATAACGTAATATACTGATTTGTACCCACAGACCAATGTTGATTTAATAACAGTATCATTATTACTATATCTACATTACATATAATGTAATATACTGATCCCTCCCCACAGATCAATGTACATTTGATAACAATATCACTATTACTATATCTACATTAGATATAATGTAATATACTGATCCCTTCCCACAGATCAATGTAGATTTGATAACAACAACGGTGATACTATATCTACATTGGACATAATGTAATATACTAATCCCTTCCCACAGACCAATGTACATTTAATAACAACATCGTTGATACTATATCTACATTGGATACAATGTACTATACTGATCTCTTCCCACAGATCAATGTACATTTGACAACAATATGATTATTGCTATATCTACATTAGATCTACTGTAATATACTGATCCGTCCCCACAGATCAATGGAGATTTAATAACAACATCGTTGATACTATATCTACATTGGATATAATGTAATATACTAATACCTTCCCACAGATCAATACACTGCAACGTGGCGACACCTGTGCCCCCCGTTACAATCGCTGCGCTTTTCCCACCTCACATTCCACCTAGAAATGACCCTTAACCCTCCCAACACCTTACCCCTTTCCCCCACCCGCCGGTGTCGATGGAGGCGACGGAAAGAAGGCAACAAGGACCACTCGCAAAAAGGAGCTCCGAGGCCGGCGACAGATCCACCCATCCAGAGGGGAAAAGCAACGCGGGACTTCGGAAAGAGTGTCGAAACTGCCCAGAAGCTAATCCAATCGTCCACCCGGAGCCATTTGTCGCCGAGCCCGAACACCTCAGCCCACCCGCTACTGCAGGATACCCGCCAGCTCCATCGACCCCAAACACCGGCAGATCGACAATCGATAACCGATCTATCCCGTTGCCAGAAGAGGCCCCCTTCCTATTCCCCATCCCCTCCCCAAAAAACCATCCCGCGACGACGAGCCGGCATTGAGCCCTAGGGTAACATAGAGAGCGATTAGAAAGCGATTTTATAAAGCGAGTAGCAATTTTCGAAGTGCGGGCGGGTGTAAGAGTTGGGTGAGTCCCTTGGAATATCTAACATTGTATAACGACATTGTGTGAGTTTCGGCAACGGCGACCTTCGACTGCGACTTTCGTGTCCGCGTATCGCGCCGGTTATCCTACGTTCCATTCTGCGAAAACCCCTTTCGTCCGACCCCTATCGCTACCGTCTAAAATAATCCTCTTACGCGTAACGTAACGAACTTCCAGTGAACCTTCCCGACCTCAGATCTCCCCTCCCACAATAGTCCTCCTTGCGTACTCCCCCGCGATATTGTAAGGACGTAAGTGCCTCGAGTCCCATCCCCTGTAACGACCCCCATTCTGCTCCACTTTTCCAAATTTTCGATTGCCACCGCGAGTGGCTGGCGCCCAACGGTATTACCATATCTACATTACATATAATGTAATATGCTGATACCTTCCCACAGATCAATGTACATATAATAACAGTATCGTTATTACTATATCTACATTAGATATGTAGTACACATTTAATAACTATATCATTATTAATATATCCACATCAGATGTAATTTAATATACTGATTTACTCCCACAGACCAATGTACATTTAATAACAATATCATTATTACTATATCTTCATTAGATATAATGGAATATACTGATCCCTTCCCACAGATCAATGAGCATATAATAACAGTATCCTTATTACTATATCTACATTAGCTTTGTAATACAGATTTAATAACAATATCATTATTAATATATCTACATTAGATATAATGTAATATACTGATCCCTTCCCACAGACCAATGTACATTTGATATCAACATCGCTGATACTATATCTACATTGGATATAATGTAATATACTAATCCCTTCCCACAGATCAATGTACATATAATAACACTATCGTTATTACTATATCTACAGTAGATATGTAATATCGATTTGATAACAATATCATTACTTCTATATCTACATTAGATATCATGTAATATACTGATCTCTTCCCACAGATCAGTGTACATTTGATAACAACATCGTTGATACTATATCTACATTGGATATAATGTAATATACCAATCCCTTCCAACAGACCAATGTACAGTTAGTAACAATATCATTATTACTATATCTACATTAGATATAATGAAATATACTGATCCCTTCCCACGGATCAATGTACATAAAATTAACAAAAAAAAAAATCTGACTTCGAAATGCACTAAAAAGTATAAAATAATTTCTATTTCATTTACATCTGTATTCCACAGCTATTCATACAATCTACTTAATCGTTAAATAGGATACTAAATATATTTCAAAGTTTTCGGAGGCGGCGCAAAATTAAAAATACCCGAACAAACGGTGCTGCCAATAACGATTTGATTGTGATATGGCAAACTTGGTAATTAATAAGTCGTAAGAGAAATATTATAGGTCCGGCTGAAAACATTTGTAATTGCAACGATTGTTTCAGAAATTGGCAGCACTCCTGATGTACATGCACTATATTGCAGTTCACGAGAGACCATACTTAACCCGCGCCGCTCACCAGGTCTAGAGAGATTTTTAATAACGTGTGTTATTCCCTTCTCCATTTTGCTTCTTATTATACTTTGTGATCATATAAATGGTGGGCAGAAATATATGACGTACGATAACTGATAACCGGTGATGATATTGTAAAGTTTCACGATACAATGAAATTTCTATTATTTGTCGCAAAAAAAATGATGTGAACGCAGAGTAAGAAGCAAGCTGTAAAGGGAAATCACACGCACTATTAAAAATCTCCTTAGACCTCAGTAGGTCACTAGCTGCGCGAATTAAGTGCGGTTACTCGTGAACTGCAATATAGTTAATTCGTAATGGGTATATTGATTCCCGTTGAATATTGTTTACTTGAAATTATCAAATGGGTCATTTGTCACTGGTTGCCTACACCTGAACTAGGATCTTCATAGTAGAGGAAAAGTTTTTAATTTTGCGCCGCCTCCGAAAACTTTGAAATATATTTAGTATCCTATTTAACGATTAAGTAGATTGTATGAATAGCTGTGGAATACAGATGTAAATGAAATAGAAATTATTTGATACTTTTTAGTGCATTTCGAAGTCGGATTTTTTTTTTATTAAAAATTATTTTATTCCACACTTTTTAGTGGAACGGGCAGTATTTGAAGGATACCGTATTAGCAACCAATTGGTAAAGAAACTGACGAAGTTTACTTGCAGGGACAACTTTGAAAAATCGCGATCGGTATATTCCTTGGAGGGTAACCCTAAAAAATAGGCTTTTTATTATAATAACAATAGTTATTAACAATAAGAAGTTACATAAATTATGGGAAATGGAATCATCGTGGAATGATCTACGAAATGTGAAAACCTTTATCACAATCGGTGCATTCCTTGAACCAGAATGTATTTTGCTTTGGAGCAATATAAATGATAATTATGATTGTGTAAATTACAACCACAAATAACATAAATTACAACTACAAATAATATAATACAAAGTTAAATAATACAAATTTATTAAATGATTGTTTTACAATTTCTTACATTTCTTTTATTGTAGACATTTACTACAGAGTACTATTATATATAATTTTTAAGGGAGACATCGCTTCGCTTTTGGCCTTGAAAAAGGCCGAGTTCTTTAAAGTTTCAAAGAGAGTAATTATTAAGCATAGTTTGGAGAGATGTTCCTGTTTTAAATTTTTTGTAGCCGTGAAAACAGCTATTGTTGCAGTGCCTTGAAGTTGTTTAAACTATGGAAACAAACGACTGTTTTTTTTTCTGTGCATTGCTTTTTTGCAAACTAGACGCGTTAGAATGTTGTCCGCAAAAAACGAACGATTGATTCAGCGAGGTGCTATTATTCAACTCCACAAAGCTGGAAACAGTAATGTGGAGATTGCAAGAATAGCACAGTGCTCCGTTCGTACCGTGCAGAGATATGTGCTGAGGTATTCTGTCCACGGTTCCGAAGGATTGTTGGATTGGCGTCAACGAAACAAAGGTAAGCGATACACGACCAAGGAAGAAGATCAACTGTTATTAAGATTGAAGAGCAACCATTTCAGACTGCGGTGAACGTTGCCGCAGATTTGAATATAAAAGTGTCAAAGATGACTATTTATAGGCGTCTGCGAGCGGCCGGTCTCCACTCCCGCCAGGCGGAACGTAAGGTGCAGTTGCTGCAAAGACATCGCGAGGACCGCGTTGGATTTGCATTGCAGCATGTATCTGCATCGCAGTCTGAATGGGATTGCACAATCTTTACCGATGAAAAAGTATTTTCTTCGGCCTCGGACTGTGCGCTCCGTGTTTGGAGGCCTCGTGGGGCCTCGAGATTTCTCGAAAAATATGTTTCCCAACGTAGGGATAGTGGGCGCATCACGTGCGGCTTTTGGGGGTGGGTAACTCCACATGGTCCTGGAGAGCTTGTTGAAATTTCGCCGCGCATGGACTCCGCGGAATATATTGCAATTTTGGAGAATGTTTTACTACCATCCGTCCGTGCGATATATTCACGGGAGGACATGCCGGTAATTAGGCTGGTACAGGATAATAGTGGAGTGCACACCTCTGCAACCGTCCGTGCATGGTTTGCAAGGCATCCTGAATTTCACGTTCTACAATGGCCATCGAAATCGCCAGATTTGAATATCATTGAGAACGTATGGTCTCAAATGTGGCGAATGTGTCGATTCCATGGGATTGTAAGAACCATGGAATGTATTGTAGACCATGCGATGCGTGCGTGGGAAGCATTAAGAGCCCAGCCTCAATTTTTCGCCAACCTGGGTAATTCGATTCCAAATCGTTTAAATCAAGTGATTGATCGAAACGGTGCTTGGACGGATTATTAGGAATACCTCAGTCTTTTTTGCGTATTTTGGTTTTTACTATAGTTTGGAAACAAGCACAATCATAAACCAGCTCTTTTCAGAGCTAATAATTGTTCAACCTAAAAACAACGGCCTTTTTCAAGGCCAAAAGCGAAGCGATGTCTCCCTTAAAAATTATATATAATAGTACTCTGTAGTAAATGTCTACAATAAAAGAAATGTAAGAAATTGTAAAACAATCATTTAATAAATTTGTATTATTTAACTTTGTATTATATTATTTGTAGTTGTAATTTATGTTATTTGTGGTTGTAATTTACACAATCATAATTATCATTTATATTGCTTGATAATATCGAAGTCGAGCATTTCAATATTCTTCAACGCTCAAAAATAGCAGACAATATGGAAGTGACGTGTTCTAGTAAAAACAGGTTAACTAGGGAAAAATATAAAATAAAGCAATATATGATTTTAGTTCGTATTGTAAAATTAATATTTATAATATAAAATTCTGGTTATTCTCATTGTAAAGAACATACTTTGACGTATAAGAAAGCAAGAAGACGTAAAAATCGATTTTTCGCATCTTTATCATTTTTCGCGACAGTCCATTTCACAATCGATAAGTAGGTTTCGACCTTATAGGTAGAACGCTACGTCACTTACCGACGACAATGTCGATACACTCGTATTCTATTTATTAACATACGCAGTTCCCCCTCCACGTGCCCATCGCTCAGCGGCCCAGCGGCTCACCGGCGATGCGGCGTGAATTTGCCGCTGAATGCGCGGCCAACTTCACTGCGACAACTTCGATGGGACTGAGTGTACATTCATCTGTAGGTAGGGATTAGTATATTACATTATATCCAATGTAGATATAGTATCAACGATGTTGTTATTAAATGTGCATTGATCTGTGGAAAGGGATCAGTATATTACATTATATCTAATGTAAATGTAGTAATAACGATACTGTTATTATATGGACATTGATCTGAGGGAAGGGATTAGTATCTTACATTATATGCAATGTAGATATAATATCAACGATGTTGTCATTAAATGTACATTGATCTGTGGGAAGGTATCAGTATACTACATTATATCTAATGTAGATATAGTAATAATGATATTGTTATCAAATGTACATTGATCTGTGGGAAGGGATCAGTATATTACATTGTATCTAATGTAGATATAGTAATAATGATATTGTTATTAAATATATATTACATTTCAAATGTAGGTGTAGTAATAACGATACTGTCATTATATGTATGTAAAGAAAATGTACCTCTCTAATCAAAACACTGCCGCGCTGCCGCGAGCGCTGATGGGAGAGATTACAGAACAAAGAGATAATTAGGCTGCACGTGGCTAACGTACATTTGAAAGTGATTAGGAATTAATTGTAACTAATAACACTAAATGTCGTTTCTTTTATTACAGGTAAGAACATTGTAATTAATGTAAAAAGATAGATAACGTAGAAAATGTAAATAGCGAAATATAATCTTTTATTACAGAGAAACTCAGCGGTGTTTAATTGATTGGTGCCAATTCCCCTGATTAACTAACAACACATTATATGTACATTGATCTGTGGGAAGGGATCAGCATATTACATTATATCTAATGAAGATATAGTAATAATGATATTGTTATTAAATGTACATAGTTCGGTGGGATTAAATCAGTATATTAAATTACATCTGATGTAGGTATAGTAATAATGATATTGTTATTGAATGTATATTACATATCTAATGTAGATATAGTAATAACGATACTGTTATTATATGTACATTGATCTGTGGGAAGGGATTAGTATATTACATTATATCCAATGTATATATAGTACCAACGATGTTGTTATCAAATGTATATTGATCCGTGGGAAGGAATAAGTATATTACAACAGATCTAATATACATGTAGTGGTAATGATATTGTTATTAAATATTTATTACATATCTAATGTAGATATAGTAATGATGATAACGTCACAATCTGTGCATTGATCTGTGGGAAGGGATCAGTATATTACATTATATCTAATGTACGTATTGTAATGACGATAATGTTACGAACTGTGCATTGATCTGTGGGATGGGATCAGTATATTACATTATATCTAATGTAGATATAGTAATAATGATATTGTTATCAAATGTACATTGATCTCTGTGAAGGAATCAGTATATTATATCAGATCCAATGTAGATATGGTAATTATCACATTGTTATTAAATGTATAATGGTCTGTGGGATTTAATCAGTATATTAAATTACATCTGTTGTAGATATAGTAATAATGATATTGTTGTTAAATGTATATTACATATCTAATGTAGATACAGTAATAATGATATTGTTATTAAATGTTTATTACATATCTAATGTAGATATAGTAAATATGATATTGTTATCAAATGTACATTAATCTGTTGGAAGGAATCAGTATATTACTTTAGGGAGTCTCGTGCCGTCCGTGCGTCCTGTCTCCTGTCAGGCATCTGGCCTTGCAGGGCTGAATCGTTCCTTGTTTTCTCGGTGTTTCTCTGGCTTCTCCGGTTTTTCTCCGGTTTTGCGACGTCAGTGATTCTTGCAATTTCGGGACCTCTGCGGCCCAAGCTGTGTTTCGCGGCCCCTTACGATTATATGTGGTTACTAAGTGTTAGGTTTTCTACATTAGTGCACGCGTACGCGATCCCTTTGTGTCTCCCAGTAATTTGTGCGTTTCTATAAGTGCAATGCAAGTGTACCAGAGCCCCGATTTCGCTACGCTGATGCTCATGAACGCAAGCGTGCTTGATGGCTTTATTCCGTGGTTGCGAGTATTGCTCTTCTGCCAGCCTGGTTCTGGATCCTTGTCATCCTGCATGACCCTGGGTCTGCTCCGGGGACGTCTTGCGTCATGTGCCTGGATCGCCCGATCGCCCGACCTCCATCAGTGTACATTTATCGAGGATCTCGAGTGCTACGGCCACTGTTGATGCAGCCTCCCTATCTTGGCGACTGATCAATCCTGATCTGCCTCATCGAATCAAATATGACATCTCCTCAGCCTGACCTACGAGATGAGAACTGTGATATGAAGCTCTAAGGTTATTGGATATGGCAAGTTGTTCACTGCTGTTACAATAGTACGCCACTATCACGTAGAGAACTGAAGGAAGGGTAAGTCCGAAGTAGGAAATTAATTTTAAATTCAGCATCGAGTCGAGTTTCAATCTCAGTCTCGGATGGTGTCGATTGGTTGATCGATTATTTAATCAACTGGTTGATTGGCTAATCAAGCGTAATCCAGGGCAAACTTAGCTCGTTGCTCGTTAGCCACAAATCGGCAATGGCTTCCGGAAGCGGCTGCTTGCACATCAAGCATCGGGCTGGTTGCCAGATATCTGCAAACAACTGCATAAAACTTCTATGTGACTGACATGAGTGTAGCCTCAAATACACTTATGCTCCATTTGTATTTCTGCGATTCTGTGGTTCGCCTGCCTGATCAAACTAACACTTGAATTCGCGACTGTCATCACGCATGTTTTCGAAACTTTTGCCACCTCTCTCCTCTCGGACGTGTGTGTACTGGATGCGGAGGAATTTAATTCAGGATTTTTCACACACATGTGGACCTACACACAGAGTTCTGCATCCACTCTCAGTCTTCCTCCAAGCACCCTCTCTCCACACGCAACCTACCTTCTACCTTCTATTCGGTGCTCCCGCTTATCTAAACACCACTATTACTATTTACTTTTCCCACCTTTCCTTAAACTTTAATCATAGCGCCTAAATTAGCACCTCATTCTCCCTAATCAATCCGATTTCTCTGGCCTTGCATAACCACTCCTGTGTATCTTCATTTCTTTATTTTACCACGTCTCTGCTTGAATGGTGTGCCGGACGAGACCATTCGGGCGCATGTGCGTTTGCGCACGGGTCGCCCTCTCCTCCCTGTGCCTTGGATTATGCCGACGCGGACGTAAGGGGCTGGAAGGAGGTATAATCTCTGCAACATTTGCATTACACTTCACCACTGTGCTTACTTACTTGCCACGTGGCCATCCATTAAAGTTCGTGACTCCGCAGGGAACTCTTTAACCCTTTAAACGCACCTGCTCATCGACACATATTCTCCTTGCTCTCTCATGCACCCGCCTGGGCCGTGGCTCGCCCGTTCGCATTGTTGCTCTGTTCTCCTATTCTCCTTTTCTCTCCCCCCCTCCCCTTCCCCATGTCGTTTGTCGGCTCCCGGTCACGTCTCCACGCTCTCCCCTTTACTTCGCTATACTTTTGCCTTCTGTTCCCCCTCTCGCCCCCTTCGTTCTGTCACTCACGCTTTTGTCTTTGTTTTTGCTCTTGCACTTGCGACTCTCGCGATTCACAGCATCCCGCTCGCTTCTCTCCCCTTGTTTTCTGCCCTCTTGCAATCTCACCCACCCCTTTCAGTTTACTGTCTCTGCAAGCATCTTTGTACCTGTCAGCGAACTCGCTCCTTTTCTTCCCCCTCTTTTTCTTTCTTTTCCTCTCCTCTCTCTCCTCGCTGCTACTGTCCTCGCATGCGCCCCTTCCTTTTTCTTGCTTCCCCTTCACATTTGCATCCACGCCCCCCTACACCCCACGTTTCTCCCTCCATTCATTCCCCTACAACGCCTTTCTGCCTTCCTCCCCTATACTCACTCCCCAACTTCTCTCCTATCTCTCTCGCCCTCTTACTCCAACTCTGTCCTGGCCGCGCCTGGGTCGGCGGCCGGCCTTGATCGGCGCACTGCTCGCAGCCTTCGACACTCTGCAGTCGATCGTCGTGCTCGGCCATTCACTCGCTCCACCTGCTCTCAATTTCACTGATCGCTGTGTTTCGCGGGCTGTGCGGGCTCCTCTGCCTATTCTCCATACCCTTCTTTTGCCTTTGCGCTTCCTAATCATCACGGCATTAAGCTAAACTGACCGGAATCAAGGATAATCGCGGATAAACGTCAGCTGTATGCAACGACGGACAACTTTTCGCGAGCACTAGAACCAGTGGTGCCCCGAACAAACCTGAATTGTGATAAGCTGTGTTTAGTGAAACCTGCCAACAGTGATAACTCCTATCAAGTGAATCAAGTGAATAAATTTGCATTACATACTAGTAAAGTGCAATGGCGCAGCGTAAGCTTACCTCCCTCACACCGAACGGGCGATTCAGTCAACTCTCCGCGAACAGGGCAAACAACATCGTCGAACGTGGAAGAACTCGACGAAGCAAACCGCAGAATATTAAGGCTGTCGCCGACTCGCGTTCCCACAAGCACATTCTGGGCAGGCTGTGGAGAATCTGCGACATGGACTCGGACCCTGAACATGTGACGGATAACTGCGTCAATAACAGCAACTCAGATGACGATGTCATTATACTAAGTCTGGAAACCTGCCGGAACTTTGAAGCGAGCTTCAAAACTCAGTCCAGCAAGGCAAGCAGGGCTCGTTCAAGTGTCGCGCATCGGCAAAAAACGCTGACGCCCAGCCACACGAGTCAACCCGTCGCCTATAACACTACACTCAGCAAGCACCAAACCACTCCACGTAGGAATTCCGGTCGTGAGTGGGAAGGCAGCAGGGCAACGGCGCGATCTCCAACAAGACGGTCCACTTTCCTCGCAGTCGCGCAGGTGCACGCGTCTAATGACCGGCCCCCGAACACAGCAGCAAATAACTGTGTTTTTCCACCTCACCAGACGCCTCAGCACAAAGGACCCAACAACACACGAGTTAACGAGTCCTTGAGCAAACAAGCAAACAACGACAACGACTGTTCTCCCGTCCCTCCTCGCAGCTCTCGTAGCTTTTCAACGACAGGAAGCGCCACGACTTTCCAGAAACGGCAGAACAGTACGAGCATACAATGGGAACGCTTCGATGCTGAGCAGGTCTGCCTGGACCTAGGCAAGCTGCTTGGCGGCGAGGTTACGCTCACACCCGTCGCAAGCTCCCCGCCGGCACCTGTTGCCGCACCCGCAACCCCGGCAAGCGGACGCAACGACTTGCGACACGCCGCGCTCCCGCTTTCGCCTCGAATGGTGCTTACCAGGCTTGATTGCAAACCCTGGAGCGTCGTCTCCCCCTGCTTGTGTCAGGAAATCAGCTCAGCTGGTAAGCACTGCACGTACACCCTCGCATCTTCCTCCTATTCATTCACTGACTCTGACTGTGCCTCGCCGCCCGTGTCACCATCGCTACTTTCACCCTATTCGCTGGCTGCCCTGCATCGGCGCTTGGGGACGCAATCCCCAGATTCATCTGCTGCAGCGGCCTCGCCTTCACCATCTCCCTCCTCATCATACACATCGTCGCCGATATCAGCAGGGCTGTCCCTCAGTAATGCTGGCAGCACTCTATCGAGCCTATCGTACAGCTCGAATGATGGTAAACGGAGCAGAAGACCCTCAGGCACGGACAGTAGCAACAACAACGGCGATGTCGCCCCCGGCAGCTCCAATCGATCCGGTAGCATGCCCTGTCGAGAAGGTGTCCAGGGCACAATTTCCACCTTCAAGCTACTTGACCTTTCGCTTCTCTCCTCCTCCTCCTTGTCTTGCATTTTTGCCTCATCGGTAAATTCGGCTGCTGCATCCTCCCCTGCACGACCCGAACTGCTGAAACCAAGTAGAAATAGGCATCTCAGACGCACGCGTTTGCAATAAAACCCTCTCAACCCCCCAAACCTCCGAAACTCCCAGCTTAACGAATCCAGCTAAGCAGGACAGCATAGCTAGGAAGCAAAAGTGCCGTCTGGGACCCGGCAAACCTGGAGAAAACGCTCATGCAGCTGCATCCACCTCTACCTCCTCGACGTCCCCTACGGCCCCTGTACAGCAGATCTGGCTGTCTCCGCAGCAGTCAAAGAAGACCACCAACGCAGCAACCGCATCTCTTTCTCCCACCCCCAGGGAAGCGCAGGCCTCGGGAAATGGCATCAGCGCGATAGAAAACAGAAGCGTGGCAGTTTCGCTCGACGCCTCCTCTCCTCTGTCAGCTGAACCAAGTCCGGCGGCTCCGGGTGCTGGCGTTCCTTGCGGTGTTCCTGCTGCCGTAAGAAAGCACCCAGGGGCTATTAAACGGGACTCCACTGTGGTAGTCGTCAGATCCCGCAAACTACTTGGATACAGAGAAATGATTGGCACTGTTAGGTGCCGGCTCGGGACATAACGCTGGAAAATTCATGGGATCAGGAAGGGTCCAGGATGCACCTTCTGCATCAACTTCGGGCCGGACGGCGATGAAGCGGCTGAAGATTTCATCAGGGTCTTTCGACACAAGATGGTACGCGGATGGGAAGCTAACTTCCAGCGTCGAAACAAACAAGTCGTCCTTTTCAACGTTGATCCCGCGGCAGACGGCCCTGAGATTCAAAAGGCCATCGGAGAGGCTATTGGCGCGCCACCGAGAGATCTGCGGGTCATCGAAGGGCCATCCGATAGAGCCAATGGAAGGCACGTTCTAATTGATTGTAGGCTGCGGCTAGCTGACCAAATCTTACAAGTAAACCTACGGAAATGTCAGACTCCGATTTTTCTGAAATTTGGATATGTTATAATACATGAGAAACTAAGGGACACGTATTTTTTTTTATTGGCGGTAAAACACATATAGGGGGTGAAACAACCCCTCGAAAATGGGGGCTAAAATGGAAAAATTGCGATATCTTTGAGACCAGTGAAGCGATTTTGATGATTTTTGGTATGAAAGTATCTTTCGATAGAAGACGAATATCGGCCTAGGCATGTTGGAACTACCCCTAAACTGACCAATTTCTTGCTGCAAAAAATCAGTTTTGATCTGATCGAAGTAAAATCTGTTAAAACTTCAAGAGGAAAGCAAATTATGGAACACATATTTTTTTTTTTTATATAAATATTTGGGGGGTAAACAACTCCTAAATTGCCGCGCTCGTTTGGCATTGCGCATGAAACATCTTGTGAAACTATATTTTTTAACTGTTCGATCTATTTAATATATCGGTTTTTTAAATCGCTGAATTCGAATCTGAAATCAGATTTTCAAAATTCAATATGGCGGATTGTTTAACTACATTGTTTAAACAATTTTGTTATAGGCAATTAATATTTGTAACATATTTAATTCACTTCACATAACTAACAATAAATGTCAAAAGTTGATCTCATTGTATTTTGAAAGTCCCATCTCGAGTGACTGTTTATTCAAATAATTTTTCGAGTTTTTGTCCACCATATTGGATCCGCCATATTGAATTTTGAAAATCTGATTTCAGATTCGAATTCAGTTAAAAAATATAGTTTCACAAGGTGTTTCATGCGCAATGCCATACGAGCGCGGCAATTTAGGAGTTGTTTACCCCCCAAATATTTATATAAAAAAAAAGAAATATGTGTTCCATAATTAGCTTTCCCTTTGAAGTTTTAACAGATTTTACTTCGATCAGATCAAAACTGATTTTTTGCAGCAAGAAATTGGTCAGTTTAGGGGTAGTTCACCCTCTAATTTTCACTCCTCTTCCAACATACCTAGGCCGATTTTCGTCTTCTATCGAAAGATACTTTCATACCAAAAATCATCAAAATCGCTTCACTGGTCTCAAAGATATCGCAATTTTTCCATTTTACCCCCCATTTTCGAAGGGTCGTTTCACCCCCTAAATGTGTTTTTCCGCCGATAAGAAAAATACGTGTCTCTTAAGTTTTCATGTATTATAACATATCCAAATTTCAGAAAAATCGGAGTCTGACACTTCCGTAGGTTTACTTGTTAGCCTTAGACAGCCTACAGATCGGATGGTGCCCAGCAATAGTTAAGAAGCAAGGCAATGGATACTAGCTCATGCATAGATCTAGATCTGGATCTCGCACGGTCTCACACGGCCACGCGCATGTGTGCAACCACACATATAATATCTGTGATCTGTGATCTGTCATCTGTGATTTGTGCTCTGTGTTCTTTATATTTTATATTTTATATCTTATATATATTTTATGTTTTATATTCTATAGTCCATAATTTCCATATATTGTATTGTATATTATATTACATTATATTTTATACATCTATTTTTCATTATGCTTATCTACTCGTATATCTCTTATTCCACCGCATATCACCTTTAACATTCTGCATTATACACTACTCTGTGTGCTTGTTTTTATTTATACCATGTCTATTGTCCATTTTTTATATTGTATATTGTATATGCTGTACGTTCTGAAGTATATATATCTTATATTTATATTTTACATTCTGCTATTGCTAGAAGAACACGCACATGCTCCTCCTACATGCACGGCCTGCCTATGAATGCGAGCGCCCAAATATATTGACATGAAATCTCAAGCAAATGCTCTTGACTTGCCTGTTTTACTTGTGGATACCCAGTTTCATCTGACCTATCCTTTTACATCCTTTTATCCTTTATGTGTCTAGGTTTTATTCCTGCTGCTCCCATTCTTCTGTTTTCTCTCCTTTTGATCTTTCGCGCGGCATAACCAATCCGGAGCCTGCGTTTGCACTACACTCATCTGCACTCTGCACTCTCTTCTTCCTCCCCCTCTCCATCTCTGCCTGCTACTAATCGCATAGCACGCGCCGCACGGCGCACTCCGGCATCCATCGCGCACCATCATGCCCCGCGCTCCGCATACGTCTCCAACCTTCAGCCTCCTTGGCTTGTCGTAAAAGGCGACTAAAAAGAATCGCGCGCGAAACCCCCTCAGATCGGCAACATCTAGCCCGTCGTACACGGACGCGGTTCGTCCGCACCCCTTCAGACGCCGACCGACCGCTGACTCATTGACCCAGTTCCAGCCGCTACCTGCGAGCGGGTGACGTAATCCGTTCACCGTCCGTTTGTACGCACCTCTCGCCCGCCCGATGAGGCGCTTAAAACCTCTAGCTCTCACCCCTAATCTAAAATCCAAATTCTGAAAAGCCGATTCTAATACATGCTTCATCTTCTGAATACCTACTTTAGCGTCCTGATAACTCTAAAATCTTGAAAATTATTAGCACTAATTTACTTTCGTTAAAATTATATTTAATTACCTCTAATCTTAATCTTCATGATAAGCTGAATTTCAAATTTTGAGCTCTTCTTAATCCTTAATTTTAATATCGATCCAATTCTTCAGCTTCGAACCACCAATTCTCGTTCCCTGTTAATTTCAAAATTTTGATAAATTTTGAACTATAATACATTTTCTCGTAAAATTACATTTCATCAATTTAATTAAACTACATTTTCGCGCCGCACGATTTCCAATCGGCGATCTTGGAGCTCAGGCGCATTATGCTCGCATCTCGGCTCCCTTCCGAATTCTGATTCGCGGCTTCTTCTTCTGATCCCCTCCCCTGCTCTCGCTCTCCGCAGCATCTCTAGCTCGATCTGTCCCTCTCGCTGTACCTGCCGGGCAGTGGATCGAGATCGGTCGGCCTGATCCTTCCTCTCGCTGGCCGACTCTTGGCGAACCATGACCCTACCTACCCTACCTCTTAGGTTCTCCGATTGCGTACGCACTATACGTGGCGTTCCGCTTACGCTGCCCTTACACACGTGTAGTACAGAATTGAATGGAGTCTCGTGCGGGCAGCCGTAGCGAACGGACGTGTCTCGGGAGCTCCGCAGCCAGAAGGCCGTGGAGGGGAGACGCTCGAGCGCTCTCCCTTACCGTTATACTCTTCGTATTCGACCGTGCATTCTGTTTATTCTGTTTATTCTGTTTATTTTACTTTATTCTATTTTATTTTAGTTTATTTTGTTCATATTCTTATTCATATTTATTCACATTTCCTTGACGTAGCTCCTCTTGGCTCTTTATATTCCTGGAGCCTTTACTGTTTCTGTGCCGTACTACGCTTTTCAACGATCCTCACAGTGTTAGTGTTAACGTCGTGCTGTGTTTCGTGCTCTAGTGGCCCATCGTTACTTCACTCTAGTTGACTCTAGTTTAAGCGGTGCTTAATGTATACGTGTTTTTCCCCGCATTATCTGTGCCTGTGGCCGTTACGTGTGACGTGCGCGATTTGCCCGGAACCCTGATTCATAAACCGCGGCAAAATCCGGCGAGAGTGCCGGTTCAGGGATGCTGCGGCAGTGAGTACTGCTTGTCAGCGGTGGCCGGTGGCGCTTTACGAACAGCCACGAGAAGCTGAAATCCTCGACAAGGGACACCGAATATGAAGCATCAGTTGGTGCCTGGGAAAATTCGTGGCAGGGATCTCGAGCTGGACCCCCGAGACATTCGTGGATCTGGATTGATCAGAGAAGGTGACTGTGATGCCTTTGTGACCCAGCAAGCATCATCGACGTATCAGCCGTGGGAACACATGTTTGTAAAGTTTGCGAGGCCTGCAGCTCGGCAGCTCTACAACGCAACGGTACTCTGTGGCTAACATCTGGCAAAACGTGGAAACTAGGCAGACGACGGCAACAGTGGCAACTCGCATTTACCTGACCAGCTACAAGCCTGCAAATTTTTTCAAATTACAAAGCCACTATCCTGTGCGTTCTATTACGATGCCGCTCGCTGCAACTCAGAGGGACACGGTCAGACAGTGACGGTTCGCGTGCCCCTGGTAATCGACAAGCCTCCTACCTGCCTGCCTTCTACCCGTCTACCACATCTCCTGTAACCTTTCCTTGGGTATAGGCTCGCCATAAATCGCCGGCCACTCCAATTCTTTGACTCCTCACATCTGACAGTTCGTTGACGCTCGGAATGCCGAAGCCAGATACCGATGTCTAATTACTAAATTCCGATCCCTCAATTACCGGATCTTAAATATTCAAATTCATATGTCTCAAATATGGCAAACGAACGTCACGCCTCTTCACTATCTGGCCCAAAAATCAAGTAGCTAATTTCAAATTACGGATACAATCCAACCCAATAATTTGGTCAGTTAAACTGAAACTAACAATTTTGTATTAATTTAATTCTGGATTTCCGATTCTCATGCTTAATTTAAGATTCAAATTCTTGAACTCTTCTTAGTTCTTAATTCTAGTCTCAATACAATTCTCCAATTCCGAATCATCAATTCTAGTTCCCGTTAATTCTAAAATTTTGGAAATTTTAATACACTTTCGTGAAAATTACATTTCATCAATTTAATTCAAATTACATTTTTCGCGCCGCGCGACTTCCAATCGGAAAAGTATAGAATTGAATCTCCCCTGGAGGCGGGGGGTTACAGAATACGTCTCCAGCCTCCTTGGCTTGTCGTAAAAGGCGACTAAAAAGGAACCGCGCGCGAAGCCCCTTCAGGTAGACAACGACGTGCCCGTCGTACACGAACGCGGCTCGTTCGCAACCCTTCGGATATCGGCCGATGGCTGACTCATTGACCCAGTTCTGGCCACTACCTGCGAGCGGGTGACGCAATCCGTGCATCGCCCGTTTGCACGCGCCTCCCATCCACCCAACGAGACGCTAAAATCTCACAGTTCTCACGCCGGTTCTAAAATTCAAACTTTGAAAACCAAATTAATATATGCTTTATCGCCTGAATACCTACTTCTCCCTTTGATAAAATTTTGGAAACAATCTGTATCAACTTTACTTCGCGAAAATCGTATTTAATTACCTCTAGATTTAATTTTCATTTAATCTTCATGACAATTTTATAAGTTAGTTTCGATACATATCAATTCTCATTTATGACTTCAACGTGGTTTTCAACTACAAATCATCAATTCTAGCCTCCTGATAATTTTCAGATTCTGATAAATTTTGAACTTTATTACACCTTTCAAATTACATTTTATTAATTTAATCAAAATTTTAATTTTTCGCGCGCGCGATTTCCAATCAGCGACCTCGAATCCCGGACGTATTATGCTCGCGTCTCGGCTCTCCTCCGGTTTCTGATTCGCGGCTTATTCTTTAATCCCCTGCGCTCGCTCCTCGCAGCATCCCAAGCTCGAACGGTCCCTCTCGCTGTACCCATTGGCAGTGGATCGAGACCGGCCGGCCTGATTCTTCTTCTTGCCGGCCGACTCTTAGCGAACCACGACCCTATCCGCTCTTTTTCTCAGATTCTCCGACTGCATACGTACTGTACGTAGCATCCCGCTTACGGTACCCTTACATACGTGTAGTATAGAATTGAATGGAGACGGGGGGTTCAGAATACGTCTCCAGCCTCCTTGGCTTGTCGTAAAAGGCGACTAAAAAGGAACCGCACGCGAAGCCCCTTCAGGTAGACAACGACGTGCCCGTCGTACACGAACGCGGCCCGTCCGCAACCCTTCGGATATCGGCCGATGGCTGACTCATTGACCCAGTTCTGGCCACTACCTGCGAGCGGGTGACGCAATCCGTGCATCGCCCGTTTGCACGCGACTCCCATCGACTCAACGAGACGCTAAAACCTCACAGCTCTCACGCCGGTTCTAAACTCCAAACTTTGAAAACCAAATTAATATATGCTTTATCGCCCGAATACCTACCTCTCCCTTTGAAAGAATTTTGGAAACAATCTGTATCAACTTTACTTCGCGAAAATCATATTTAATTACCTCTAGATCTAATTTCCATTTAATCGTCATGACAATTTTAAAGTTAGTTTCGATACATATCAATTCTCATTTATAATTTCAACGTGGTTTTCAACCACAAATCATCAATTCTAGCCTCCTGATAATTTTCAGATTCTGATAATTTTGAGCTTTATTACACTTTTCAAATTTCAAATTACATTTTATTAATTTAATTAAAATTTTTATTTTTCGCACGCGCGATTTCCAATCAGCGACCTTGAATCCCGGATATTATGCTCGCGTCTCGGCTCTCCTCCGGTAGCTGAATTCGCGGCTTCTTCTTTGATCCCCTACGCTCGCTCCTCGCAGCATCCGTGGCTCGAGCGGTCCGTCTCGCCGTGCCCGCTGGCAGTGGATCGAGACCGGCCGACCTGATTCTTCTTCTCGCCGGCCGACTCTTGGCGAACCACGACCCTACCCGCTCTTCTCCTCAGATTCTCCGACTGCATACGTACTATACGTAGCAACCCGCTTGCGGTACCCTTACATACGTGTAGCATAGAATTGAATCGGTACCCTCAGATACGTGTAGTATAGAGTCGAATGAAATGAATCTGAATGAATGGATGAATGCATGCGACAAACGGCACGAGCCTACCGAGCGCTACCGCGTGCTCTCGCAATGAGCATCCCCTCATTCGAAAACTTTTCGCGTCCTCTTCCACGCCCGGAATTCGCTCATCGAGAGATTTAGCTCACCCAAATGTGTGTTGCGGTCGAAGGTGTTCTCGTTTACGCGTTACGCTTCGCATCCACTCCTTCATCTGGAATTCGCCCGCCGAATGGTTCAGCCCACTCTTACGAGTGCTGTCCAGGCGACCCAGAACCCTCGCGCACCGACATTCCTTCGATCACGCGATACCTTACATTTCCATCCCTGAATCCGGATTTCGCCCATCAAGAAGACAGCTCACTTAACCCGGTGCTGCTGCCCCTGATGTCCAGGCGATTCGGCCTTACCTGTCGCGAGCTCACACGAGCTTCCCACGGAGACGAATTACCCTACGCGCTCTATCCTCAACCTGGAACTCGCCCATCGACCCAAATTGTGTTTTGGCTGCAGATGTCCAGGCGATCCAGGTCGGTTCGGTACGCGTTTTAAAGGGCATCGTTGCGCGCTTGCAATGCTCTTTCGCGAATCCACCTATGCTTGGTATTTGCCCATTAAGAGACTTAGCTCGCCCAAATCTGCGTAGCGGTCGCTGATGTCCAGGCAACCCAAGCTTTCCTTTCGCTCGCTCTCATGCGTGCATTCCCCAGTGCGCATAACCAAATCCAGACCTGAACTCCGCTCATCGAGAGGATTAGCTCACCCAAATGCGTGATGCGGTCGCTGGTGTCCAGGCGGCTCAGGTTCCCCTTTTCTCGCAATTTCGCGAGTTTTCCTGCGTTTTCGCGACCTCTCCCGGGCTGAAATTCGCCCATTGGGAGGCTTAGCTCGCCCAAATATGCGTTGCGGCCTCTGATGACCAAGCGACTCAGCTTATCCCATCCATTTCCTGCGTAGCAAACACACGGATAGGGAAAACAACTCTTCAAGGAAAATTTTACACTGTCGGTGGTGTGTACGCACAGCGGCTGCAGGATGCCCACCTAATGCATTCTGTACCTTCTGTGGCTAAATGAAATCACCGTCGGCCAAAACGAAACTGCGTCATGAGCGGAGGTGCGCTGGGCTTTATCCGCGACGTTCTCGGGCGACTGAACGCCTTTAGGTCGTCCGAGTCGGTCGATGGGTAAGCAACATCGTGGCTACACAGTATGCTCTCCATCAAAGCCCCTTGAGGTTGCCGGAGAAGTCTGTGGCTGATACGGAGCAAGTTTTTAGTGGGTATTGGGGTACTGTAACGATCCAACTCAGGGAAACTTGTTTTGGTATGTACCTTTGAGTCCTACACTGCCTACGACCCCTCCTAACCCGACGGGTCCCTCGCGTACGTAAATGTATTTTCTTGCTATCAAAATATAAAAAAAAAAAAGTACAGAATTGAATAGGTCACGTATTGTTAAAAGTATAGAATTGAATGAACTGAATGGATGGATGAATACATGCGACAAACGATACGAGCGAACCGAGCGCTAGCGCGTGCGCTCGCACGAGCGTTCCTTCGTTCGAAAATTTTCTCGCGTCCTCTCCCACGCCCGGAATTCGCTCATCGAGAGATTCAGCTCACCCAAATGTGTGTTGCGGTCGATGGTATCCAGGCGACCCGGGCATACCCCATTCGCGGGCTCGCACAAGCACTCCCTCGTCTACGCGTTATGCTTCACATCCTCTCCTTAATCTGGAACTCGCTCGCCGGGAGGTCCAGCTTACTCTCACGAGTGTTACTGCCACTGGTGTCCAGGCGACCCGGACCAACCCTCGCGCACCGGCACTCCCTCGACCACGTGATACCTTACGCTTCCATTCCTAAAACCGGATTTCGCCCATCGAGAGGATAGCCCACTCAACCCGGTTCTGCTGCCTCTGATGTCCAGGCGATCCGGCCTTACCTGACGCGAGCTCATACGAGCTTCCTCCGGATACGGGTTACCCTACGCGGACTATCCCTTACCTGAAATTCGCTCATCAAGAGGCTTAGTTCACCCAAATGTGTGAAGCGGTCTCTGGTGTCCAGGCGACTCGGGCTCGCCCCTCCCTCGCAATCATGCGAGCACTCCTCGGTTCTCTCGACCTCTCCTAGGCTGAAATCCGCCCACCGAGAGGCCTAGCTCGCCCAAATGTGTGTTGTGGCCAATGGTGACCAAGCGGCTCAGCTCATTCCACTCATCTCCTGCGAAACATACGGGTAGGGAAAAAATGATTCTTCAAGGGCAATGCACAGTTCCGGCGGTGTGTACGCACAACAGCTGTAGAGTGTCCACCAACGCACTCTATAACTTTTGTGGCAAAATGAAATCACCGTCGGCCATAAAATAGCCTGCGTTATAAGCGGAAGTGCGCTGGGGTTTACCCGCGACGTTCTTGGACGACTGAACGCCTTTAGGTCGTCCGAGTCGGTTGATGTGTAAACAACATCGTGGCTACACAGATGCACTCCATTAAAGCCCTCTGGGGTTGCCGCAGGTGTCTGTGGCCGATGCGGAGCGAGTTTTTACTGGGAATTAGGGTACTGTAACGATCCAACTCAGGGAAACTTGGGTTGGTATGTACCTTCGAGTACCACACTGCACGAGACCCCCTCCTATCCCGACGGGTCACTCGCGTACGTAAATGTATTTTCTCGCTGTCTAACCAAAAAAAAAATGTATATTACCTTAGATCCAATGTAGATATAGTAATAATGATATTGTAATTAAATGTATATTCCATATCTAATGTAGATATAGTAATGACTATACTGTTATTGTATGTACATTGATCTGTGGGAAGGGATTAGTATATTACATTATATCCAATGTAGGTATAGTATCAACGCTGTTGTTATTAAATGTACATTGATCTGTGGGAAGGGATCAGTATATTATATTATATCTAATGCAGATATAGTAATAATGATATTGGTATCAAATGTACATGGATCTGTGGGAAGGACGCAGTATATTACAACAGATCTAATGTAGATATAGTAATAATGATATTGTTATTAAGTGTTTATTATATATCTAATGCAGATATAGTAATGACCATCATGTTACAATCTGTGCATTGATCTGTGGGAAGGGATCGGTATATTACATTATATCTAATGTAGATATAGTAACAACGATACTGTTATTATATGTACATTGATCTGTGGGAAGGGATTAGTATATTACATTATATGTAATGTAGATGTAGTAATAATAATATTGTTATTAAATGTATATTACATATCTAATGTAGAAATAGTAATAACGATATTGGTATTATATGTACATTGATCTGTGGGAAGGGATTAGTACATAACATTATAACTATTGTAGATATAGTATCAACGATGTTGTTATTAAGTGTACATTGATCTGTCGGAACGGATCAGTATATTACGTTATATCTAATGTAGATATAGTAGTAATGATATTGTTCTCAAACGTACATTGATCGGTGGGAAGGGATCAGTATATTACTTTATATCTAATGTAGATGTAGTAATAATGATATTGTTATCAAATGTACATTGATCTGTGGGAAGGATTCAGTATATTACATTAGATCCAATGTAGATGTAGATGATATTGTTAATAAATGTACATTGGTGTGTGGGATTAGATCAGTATATTAAATTACATCTGATGTAGATATAGTAATAATGATATTGTTATTAAATGTATATTACATATCTAATGTACATATAGTGATAACGATACTGTTATAATATGTACATTGATCGCTGGGAAGGGATCAGTATATTACATCATATCTAATGTAGATATAGTAATAATGATATTGTTATCAAAGGTACATTGATCTGTGGGAAGGGATCAGCATATAGAGAGAGAATTTGTTGACGCTGGTGACTCCAAGGAGGTCAGTGAATGAACCAACTTCCTGATTGCTGACGCTTTCGTAATTTTGAAATTGAAGACAATGGAATTTTCTTAGTCGGGACGTAACATCCCTCCCCCCTTAGAGTCATCATCGTCCTCGATGATGTGGATTGTATGGATAGTCGTAGGAGCATTTATCAAATGTTAGATATGATTGATTTTGATAATTGGTAGTTGCGTCGTTAACTAAAACTAATGACTTTAGACAGGGATTACAGTGCCATATTTCCAAAAATAAACATCGGACGATATTCTCCTGTACCCTCCCTTGTTGGTCCATCTCGGATCGGTGAGATCCAGAGATTTCGTTTGGCGAAGGTATCCACTCGCGCCCTGCTGCCTGTTTCTCGGACACTCGTTCCATCTTTGCGAGATCTATGAATGGTGGATGTCTCGTAGTTGTGTAGCGCACTCCGGGCAGTGGTATTGACCGTGGTGGCTCGTATCTAGTATCATTTCGAGGAAATCCTTTTGCCTGGTGTAATGGGCTAGGCGCGTGACGAAGACCCTCCTAGATTCAACTCGTACTGCTGATTCCTGACTTGGTAATGCTAGTCTTCTTTGTTTTATTTATCGGTGGATGCAGGAGATTCAAAATACTATAATCCTAATAAAATAACGAAAATTACAAGTACAGGAAATTTTAAACTTATGACAGAACACGTGTAATCCCTGCGAGGCTCGAAAGAGAAAACGGACAGAAAATAATTAAATTGTTACAATAAATAGTTTTTCCTTAATTCACTAGTGCCTGCTGCTGAGGTAGTGACGGCAGTGGTTGTTGCGCAATTAAAGGTGGTGTGGTTGTTGAGAGCTGCTCCGGGGGTGTAGGTTGATTTTGTGGTTCGGTCCTTTTCTTCTGACAGATTTTTGTTATCCAAATTTTCTTCGTGGTATGTCGTGTACAGTGTACAAAGATTGCTATGGTTAGAATAGCCAGGTAGGCTAGGCTTCCGTGCAGCACGTTGGTTGTAAGATTCCGACTTCGATGGTGTGTATCCATTTCGGCTAATTTGGCTTCTATATCTGTTAATGAATCATCAATGGGTGTGATGACGCCTGAGGTTTTTTATGGCATGGCTAATGGCTTAATTTCTTTATAACGATGAATCTGTGGAGAAAATTCTGAGATGTTTAATAGTAAATTTGGTTGGTAAAAATATTGTTCCAGGCTTTCTAGATGTTGCATTCCAATTAGCGTCTCGATGCAGCGTCTCTTTAGCGATGCACCCTGCTCTCAGCTGGAAAATTCCGGTGCCCTCTATTGTTACGATGTCGTCCTTCATTCTGTTACAAATGAGTTGTACTGATTCTGGTTTTTCTAATGAATACAACCAGGCTTGCATGGTCCTTAAGTGTACCCAAAACGATCTGTGCTGGGGTTGTAACCGCACCTCACATGTTTTAAATGCGTGGGTGGTAGGTCGCAGCAGTAGGGTAACTTCGCAAGCGGTGGACGAGGCAATTTCAGACAACGGTCGCCCCCGTGGGCAAAGGTGTGTGTACGGAGTCTTGTGGCAATTATTGATGTAGGACTCGTCTGCTTCGAAGTAGAATCGATGATCGTTGCTTATTGCTAAATATGGTGTTTTAGGTTGAATGTAGCCAGATGCTGTAGTATTTTGTCCTAACCTTTGGGGTATTGGCCAAGAGTAAGTGCGATAGAGATGGTATGTTGTTCCATCTGAAAGAGGTAGCTGTAACACTATGAGGATTCTTCCCTGATGAATTATTGCGTTTACGGTGGTAGATTTGGTTAATTCTTTAAGTGATTGGTGACCCGGTGGTATTGGTAGATCGAAGTTCCTCTGTGTGTTCCGTATATCCGAAATTATGCGGCGCGAAATAGATCTGTCCAATAGTGCGTGTGGTACCTCACCGAATTTTACAGCTCGTATTACGGCGAGGTATGTTTTAGCTCTTTTTATGTAGTGGTCCAAAGATATCTCTATACCGTGTACGAATCGTGATAGAGCCATCATGTATTGAAGTGTGGTTACCCTATTCTCCTCCTGTTGGATGGCTTCGGTAATCTCGTTTAATCTATTGCAATTTTCCGAAATTAGTGCCGTGTTTTTCTCAAATATTTGGTGAAGTTTATGTAGTCCGTTCCTAACTATGTGTGTCTGATTTTCCATGATATGAGCCAATTCGTGTTGGTTATGGTACAGTTTATCTATCTCCGAGTTATAATATTCCGCGTCTGCTGTGGTGAGCGTTCCGAAAAGTGTATGTCTTATTGAACCAATAAATTCAAAGGGAGCGCTTCGTCGCCTTATTGTTTTTGGGCCATCGTAAGATTCCGGTGTCTGAAATTCTGTTACTGTTTCGTTTAGTTCATCCTATAAGGTTAGTGCTTGTTCTGCTTTTCCATACACGTGGGATAATCACACGGTTGCTGCGCAAGCGGTTGCCGTCTCTAGAGTGAGGCATTTCCCGTAGGCACCGTCTAATTCTGAATATTCGAGAGGAAATTGTGTCTTCAGCTTATTAGTGTCTATTGACAGTGTCACCCGCCAGTTGGCTTCTATCAGACGGATATTGTGTAATTTCTCGAAGTACATGCCTAG